>NC_133656.1:138105779-138305637 GCF_009905375.1 Apium graveolens
ATAACAGACAAAGAGTAAAGTCTGATTCACTTCAGTACATCTTAGAAATAAGGCATAACTAAAATTTTGCTAAAGAGCTGTCATTGTCCTGAAACCTACTGATGAATGAGTTCATGCTTGAGTCCACCTCAACTGTTTTGTGCTAATTTTATGCATCTTTTGAAATTCTATTTTACAGTGGCTTCTCAGTGTAAGTGAGTGACGACTGTTTATCAGAATTTATGCTATTATCAGAGTATTTCTCCAGTAATCATAGAGTGTGAAAAGTCACCAAGAAAATATTTTGCTTTTCTAATGCATATCTACTTAATAGCAGCAATGCACTTGGGTCGTCCCTTCCACATTTTTACTCTAGATCTCAAAGGAGTACCTGATTTTATTCTTTGATCTTTTTGCTTTTTCTTTTGATAAGTGAGGTTTATCAGCACTTAGTACATTCAGCAGTTTTACTAGTATCAGAACTTAACAGATGAGTAGCATTATTCTAATTTGTGACTTAGTAATAAGATATACAAAGTAAACTTAACTAAGCTCAATTATCAGAATTTGCTAGTGTCATAGGGTTTCCACTGAAATAATTACTTCTTACATGGAATCATTTGTTTATTGAAGACTACTAGGTCAGTATCTAGCATAGTTATCCTCATAGGATTGAATAGGTACTTGAACAGACATATCACTTATCAGAGTTTAGAAACATATATCAGACAACAGTCAGTACTTAAAGACATTTATCAATTAAGCACAGAATACACAATGAGATTAATTCTGTAAATACTGAGCATAAAGTCTGATAACACAGAACAAGACTAAGCAGATTTAGAGAAAGAACCTGAAACCATTCCAAGTTTATTTACCAATCTTGTAAAAGTAGCTTCACACAATGGTTTTGTGAAGATATCCGCTAGTTGTTGATCTGTGGGAACAAAATGCAATTCCACTGTACCTTCATCCACATGTTCCCTGATGAAGTGGTACCTGATGCTGATGTGCTTTGTCATTGAGTGTTGAACTGGATTACCTGTCATAGCAATAGCACTTTGATTATCACAGTAAATAGGGATTTTGAAATATGTTAACCCATAATCCAGTAACTGATTCTTCATCCAAAGAATCTGTGCACAACAGCTTCCTGCAGCAATATACTCTGCTTCTGCAGTTGATGTGGAAATTGACTTTTGTTTCTTGCTGTACCAAGAAACCAATCTGCCTCCAAGAAATTGGCAGCTTCCACTTGTGCTTTTCCTGTCAATTTTGCAACCTGCAAAATCTGCATCTGAGTAACCTATTAGTTTAAAATCTGATTCTCTAGGATACCATAATCCCAGAGCAGCTGTTCCTTTAAGATACTTAAAGATTCTTTTTACAGTTGTTAAGTGAGGTTCTCTTGGATCTGCTTGAAATCTTGCACAAAGACAGGTAGCATACATGATATCAGGTCTACTAGCAGTTAGATAGAGTAGAGAGCCAATCATACCTCTGTAGTTAGTAATATCTACTGATTTACCGGTATCCTTATCCAGTTTTGTCGCAGTGGCCATTGGAGTGGATGCACTTGAATAATCTTGCATTCCAAATTTCTTCAGCAAGTTTCTGGTGTACTTGGTTTGACAAATAAAAGTGCCTTCCTCATTCTGCTTGACTTGAAGGCCCAGAAAATAGCTAAGTTCCCCCATCATACTCATCTGATATCTTGACTGCATTAGTTTGGCAAACTTTTTGCAAAGTTTGTCATTTGTAGATCCAAAAATGATATCATCAACATAAATCTGGACGAGAAGTAAGTCATTTCCATGGTTGAGGTAGAACAGTGTTTTGTCTATTGTCCCTCGGTTGAATCCACTTTCCAGAAGAAACTGAGCTAAAGTCTCATACCATGCTCTAGGAGCTTGCTTAAGTCCATAAAGTGCTTTGTCAAGCCTGTAGACATAATCTGGATGTTTGGTATCTATAAAACCTGGAGGTTGTTCAACATATACCTCCTCCTCCAATTCTCCATTGAGAAAAGCACTTTTCACATCCATTTGAAAGACAGTAAACTTTTTGTGAGCAACATAAGCCAAGAATATCCTTATGGCTTCTAACCTAGCAACTGGTGCAAATGTTTCATCATAATCAATTCCCTCCTGTTGAGAATATCCTTTTGCAACCAGCCTTGCCTTATTCCTTGTAATTATGCCATCACTGTCAGTTTTGTTTCTGAATACCCACTTTGTACCAACAACAGATCTATTCTTTGGTCTTGGCACTAGGGTCCAGACTTTGTTTCTTTCAAATTCATTCAACTCTTCCTGCATTGCTTACACCCAATCAGCATCTTGAAGAGCTTCTTCCACTTTCTTTGGCTCAGTCTGAGAGAGAAAAGAATTGTAAAGACATTCATTTGAAGTACCTATTCTAGTTCTGACACCTGCATCAGGATTTCCAATTATCAAATCAGGTGTATGTGATTTTGTCCACTTCCTTGCAGATGGAAGGTTTTCTCTAGAACTGGATGCTCCCCCAAGATCCATGCTATTTTCATTTTCATTTTCTGATGCTCCCCCTGAAACTATGCTCTCTGAGTTGGATTCTTCAGTATTTAGATTTTCAGCACTATCAGAACTTGGCTTATCAGAACTTGGCTTATCAGAACTTGAAGAGCCAGATGTATGTTCTGATGTTTCTTGAGATGTGGTAGGATCTTGAGTATGCTCCCCCTGCATAGGTGCATCTTCCTTTGATGTAGTCTCCACAGTTTCAATAACATCAGAGTTTAATCCATCAGAGTTTACAGTATCAGGACTTAGACTATCAGGATTTTCTGTATTAGAATTTGAGTCTTCATTTTCAAATCTCAGCTGATCATGGTCAATGAAATCTTCAAGACCAGTAATCTTTTTGTCATCAAAAGAGACATTGATAGATTCCATGACCACTTTTGTTCTCAAATTATAGACTCTGAAGGCTTTTGTGGAAAGTGGATATCCAACAAAGATTCCTTCATCAGCTTTTAGATCAAACTTTGATAGCTGTTCAGGATGAGTCTTGAGAACAAAACACTTACATCAAAATACATGAAAATATTTCAGATTTGGCTTCTTTTTCTTCACCATCTCATATGGTGCTTTTCCATGCTTGTTAATGAGTGTTGCATTTTGAGTAAAACAAGCAGTCTGCACAGCTTCAGCCCAGAAATAGGTTGGAAGTTTTGCTTCTTCAAGCATTGTACGTGTAGCTTCAATGAGAGTTCTATTCTTCCTTTCAACAACTCCATTTTGCTGTGGAGTTCCAGGAGCAGAAAATTCCTGCTTTATTCCATTGCTTTTACAGAACTCTTCCATTATCAAATTCTTGAACTCAGTGCCATTATCACTTCTTAAAACTTTCACAGAATCTTTGACCATTTTATCCAGATGTTTGATATGATCAATCAAGGTTGATGCAGTTTCACTTTTTGTATGCAAGAAATACGCCCATGGTATCTGGTGAACTCATCCACTATGACCAACGCATACTTCTTCTTTGCAATAGACATGACATTTACTGGACCAAATAGATCAACATGTATTAGATGATAAGGCTCAAAAATTGATGATTCAGTCTTGCTCTTCAATGAAGATTTTCTTTGTTTGGCTTTTTGACATGAATCACAAAGACCATCAGGAGCAAATACTGTGTTTGGCAATCCTCTCACAAGATCTTTCTTGACCAGTTCATTTATATTGTTGAAATTTAAATGAGAGAGTTTCTTATGCCAATTCCAGCTTTCTTTAATTGATGCTTTACTCATTAGACAGATTGCAGAACCATCAGTACTTGTTGAAAGCTTAGCTTCATAAATGTTACCACGCCTGTATCCTTTCTAACAACTTTGCCTTTAGATTTACTCACAATTTCACAGTGTTCTTCAAAGAAATCAACATGATAACCTCTGTCACAGATTTGACTTATACTCAGTAAGTTGTGTTTAAGTCCTGAGACTAGAGCTACTTGTTTAATTATGACATTTCCAAGATTGATATTGCCATATCCCAATGTTTTTCCAATGTTGCCATCTCCATAAGAAACACTTGGGCCAGCTTTCTCCACAAAGTCTGATAGCAGGGCCTTATTTCCAACCATATGTCCTGAACATCCACTATCCAGAACTAGAATATTTTTCCTATTGCCCTGCAATAACAAAGACCACTAATTATTGATTTTAAGGTCCCAGACTTGCTTGGATCCTTTGGCCTTATTAAGTTTGTTAACATTTGCAGCGGATTTAGTATCAGAGTTTATGTTAACATTTTTCTTATCAGAACTTACACTATCAGACTTTGAATCAGAATTTACACTAGAAGGAACAATGGAAACTTTCTTCAAAGAAGGTTTTATTTGATAATAATCATAGTACAAACTATGATATTCCTTACAAGTATAAATGGAATGCCATAAACTACCACAATGAAAACAAGGATTTTGTGGTTTGTATCTAACAGACTGACTCTTAACTCCTGATTTTGAAGGTAAGGAGTTAATATTCTTATTCTTCCTGCAAAAAGAAGCCAGATGGTTAGAACTTCCACAGTTATGACATGTTTTCCTAGGAGCATCAGGAACAGGTTTATAATCATTGCTTTTATTCACACCTTCCTTTCCATTCCTATTTTTCCTAGGTGATTTTACCTTGTTTGCATTCTTGACATCTTTCAGCTTATGCTTAAGCTGCTTCTTTATCATTAAGCCTATGTTCACTTAGCTGTCTTTTCCTGTTTTAGTTTATCAGAAGTTAATTTCTTTGTAACTTCTGATTTTTCATTTTCAGACTTTACAGTTACAAACTTAATAGGTTTTAACTTTGGCTTTTGTTTATCAACAGACTTAATTTCTTCAGTTCCTTTATCTTTCTTATCTTCTCCATAACCTAAGCCCTCTTTCCAGTTTCCACTACTTAGCAAATTTTGAGTTATTTTGCCAGAGTTAGTCCAAGTCCTGATAATCTCTCTTTCCTTTTCTAACTCAGTTTTTAGAGATTCATTTAATTTTAGCACTTCATTCCTAACATAAAAAGCATCATCTCTATCCTTCTGAGTTTGATGGAACATGACTAACTCTTTTTCTAAGAAATCATTTCTTTTCTTAAATGCAAGATTTTCAGAAGTTAATCTTTCACATGTTAAAGTTTGGTCTCTATAGCTAACAAACATAGTTTTAAGATATCTTCTCAACTCATTAATATCATCAGTATGAAAAGCATAAGTAGTCTGAGGTACCTTTGTTTCAGCAGCTTCAGAACTGCTCTCAGCACTTTCTTTATCAGCATTTGCCATCAATGCATAGTTTTCCTCACTTTCAGAGTCTGAGGTGTCTGTCCAGCTTTTCTGCTTTGTGACAAGAGCCTTGCCTTTGTCACCCTTTACCTTCTTGCAGTCAGGAGATATGTGGCCTTTCTCACCACAGTTATAGCATTTAACATTGGTGTAATCTCCTCTGTCAGACTTTCCTCCTCTGCCTTCAGATCTTCTGAAATTCTTCTTATCAGAACTTATGCCTTTCCTGGAAAACTTCTTTCCCTTCCTGAACTTCCTGTATGCAATCTTTGTGATTCCTTTCACCATAAGAGCACATAGCTTCATCATCTCCTCATCAACATCAGTCTCAGGCAAGCTTTCAGAATCTGAGTCATCATCACTCTCAGAACTTGATGACTCGGTATCAGACTTTATGAAAAGAGCTTTTCCCTTGTCTTTCTTTGAGGAAGCTGCTTTGGGGAATTCTTCTTCAGCCTTAAGAGCAACTGTCCTTGACTTTCCTCCTTTCCTCTTGCTTCTTTGTTCCATCTCCAGCTCATGAGTCTTGAGCATTACATAGATTTCGTCAAGAGTTGTTTCATCAAGATTGTAGTTGTCTCTTATTATCGTTGCCTTCAAATCCCAGCATTCAGGAAGAGCTAACAGGAACTTAAGGTTTGAATCTTCAAGATCATACTCTTTATCAACCAATGACAAATCATTCAAAAGTTTGACAAATCTATCATATAAATAATTCAATGACTCATTAGTCTTTGAGTCAAAGTGTTCATACTCTTGAGTGAGTATTGTCTTCCTGTTCTTCTTAATTGTGTCAGTTCCCTGACACCTTGTTTCCAGAGCATCCCATATCTCCTTAGCAGTCTTGCAGTTGATTACCCTATTTGACATTACATTATCAATGGCACTATGCAGTAAGTGTCGTACCTTAGCATCCTTAGCAATTGATGCTATGTCTTCAGCAGTATAATCACTCTTCTCCTTTGGTACGGTCTTTGCTGCTTCACCTGCAACTGCAACAGCGAGTTTGGTTGGTTTATGAGGGCCTTCCTTGATTCTATCAAGGTATTCTGGATCTGTTGCTTCCAGGAACATGGTCATCCTTACCTTCCATATGGGATATTCAGATGGTCTCAGTATGGGAACTCTGATGGTCTCATACCGACTCTGAATTTGTGTCTTTGGTGGTTCCTCAGTTTTGGTAGGCTTAGTTGGAGTTTCTGTGTCCGACATGATTGTGTTTGGATCTTTAACTGTATGTATGTTAACAGATAGGCTCTGATACCAATTGTTAGATCACACACACACTGTAGAGGGGGTGAATACATTGTATAGTACACTCAAACCGAACTTTAAGAACTTAAGTAACAGAAAACAAACTTTATTGAAACAATAAACTCTGTTATAGTATGGAACTGTTACCTCTCAGTGATGAACAAATATCACGAGAGCTGCTAGGGTTACAATGAATAATCTTCTCTAATAATGATAACACTTATAGTGTAAACCCTATATCTGTGTTTATATACTACACAGTTACAAGAAATTCGCTAATTGATATGGAATATAATTCTGCTTCCTAAAATATATCAATCAGATATCTTTTCTTCCAAGTATTCCATTCTTCACAGAATTCCTTCTTCATGCATATCTCTTCTTATGTTTATCTTGATCTTCTTTCCTTTAATCAGCTACTGTCCTTATCTGATTGTCCTTCAGCACTTAAGTTCTGATATCTATCTTCTGACGATTATCTCCTGATAACATATGTACTGATATCCTTAAGTCCTGACTTCCAGTATAAGTACTGATCAACAGTTAAGTATTGATTTATCCTGTTCAAGTAAGATCTGAAAGCTAAACATAAAACATATTAGCCATGACATTATCAAATATATCTAACAGGCGGCAACACACCGTCGTTCGAGGATTCCAATCCCAAAACAAAATATATTTGCAAATTTGTTCATTATCCAAAAATTTATATCAGTTTTGATATTGTTCAGATATTGTGGTTTGGTTTTGTTCATCATATATATTGTTGTTGTTGTTGTTGTTCTGAATCATAAGCTATATACTGCTTGCTGAGTATTTCTTTCGCTCAGACTTGTTTCATATCCTGATTCTTTCAGCTAGGCCAGAGCAAGCTTGAGTTCCAGGTCTGACCAGAAGTTGTGTGCTAGTAGATAGTTTGGTGTGTTTTCCAGGTAGTCAGTTTGGGACGCTTGAATAGTCTAGAGGTTTGTAATAAAATTTGAATTAGTTGTAAAACTAATTAGACTTATGGTTTGTAATAACAGTTGGTTTGTATTAATGTCTGTTTCAACTATAACCTGTGATCGATCCAGTTGCATGAAAGGGGTCATATTTATTATATTATTCCGCTGTGATTATTTTATTATGGTTTATTAGATAGTGACCCCCAAACCTAGACCCCGGATTTGTAGGGCGTCACAGGTTGGTATCAGAGCTATAGGTTATGGTCACTGAAACAGGCTTAGGATTGTCATAGGTGAGTCATAGGAAGATCACATAAGATAGACGCGTGTAGTTTAGCTCTTATAGGATTAAGTTTAGGTTATTGGGCTGGATTATAGTTAAGTTGTTCAGGTATCCTATTTTGTGTTTAGCTCTTGGCTTTTGTGCCATTGCGTTTGTAATAACCCCAAAAAATTTTGGACTTTTTGTAACCCTTATGAATAGTTATTTTGCTGATTAAGCTGAATAAGAAAACTTTTCATGCCACACTATGTAGGGGTTCTTTTATCGATATTCTGAGGTCTTATTAGTACTCTATATGGTATATAAGTGTATGTAAAGATCGTTAGAATCCAAATTCGAACACTTTGATTTTTCTCGAAAATCCACCATATACAGAAAGAATTGAGTATAAGGTAACAGGATAAAAAGGATTTAAATTCAAGGATTTTAAGAGGGTATCATAAAAAGGAATATAAAATATTGAGAAAGGTTTCGGGGAACCCAAGTAATAAGATCCCGGGTATGATCCCTCAAACGATAAACGAGAACGAAAGTTAAGTGAACCGTATAACAGATCAGTGATCATTAGCCAAGTAATTAGGAGTTAATCAAAGAGGTTAGTGGATGATGATGTCATCACATGAACAAGAAGAAGACAAGTGTAAGAAGATGACATAAGCATGGTGACTTAAGCATGACAAATGGAGGGATTTGTTGGTTAAATGAGAGCCATTCATTTGTTACCATGGTAAAAAGTTAATTAACAACAAAAGGATATCAACCAAGCCAAAACAAATCATAACACAAAAACACAAGTTGACTTTCATTTTGAAGAAAGAAGCTCTCGGCTTCTTCATTTCTTCAAGGAGAAGAAAATCAAAATCCAAGATCCAAGTATTGTTAAATTGTGAGGTAATTATCCAAGGTTCATTATACATAGATATAGCTATCCTATGAATCTAAGCTTCCATTTCCTTCACAATCTCTTCCAATAATTCATGGAAGAAGAGGGTGAATAGTGTTTTCAAGATCTTGAAAATTCTGATCTTATGTTTTTGTTTAGATATAGCTTTTGTAAGGATTTTCAAGGGTGGTTTCAAGCTCCTTAGTTACTTCTACTCACCAAGGAAGGTATAATCTCATACCCTAGCCCTACTTTTGAATATTTAGAGTTTTTATGTTTGGTATTGTTCATGAGGAGCATGATTCTTGTATACTTAGAGTGTGGTTGGATTTGTAATGAGTTTGAAGTTGTAAATCTTGGATTATTGGTTAATGAACTTAAGTATAGCTTTTAGTTCATGTTTGAGGGTAGTATAAATTGGAAATCTTGAGATGTTGGGGCTGTTGTAGTGAAGTATGGATGGAGTTTGGTTGTAATGTTGATTGTGGCTTGATTTGTGGATTGATTGGAGTAGTTTAAAATTTGGTAATCGCGTAAATATAGCTGTCGTAATGCCCGATTTACCTTAGACTGTTTTTGTTCTTAACTTCAGGACCCGTGAACTCACTGTTAGATTCTGACCATTGCCATGTTTAGATAGTTCATATTACAAGCTTCGTTTTGATATGTGGTTCGCTTGAATCCGATGTACGGTTTAGGAGAAACGACCGTTTTAAGTAACGGCATTTCGCGAATGAACCATTACCCCTCGCCTTACTTTGAAACCTTGGTTAAGGCCCTTAAATGACTAATTGGAGTATGAAATAATTATGTAAAGTGGATTAGGCAGTTGGTAGAGAACTCGCGAAAGAATTGCCTTAAAATTCTTAATGGTTAATTTATTAAAAATGGTGGAGCCAAGGGTACTCGAGCGACTTAAGTGAATCGTTAAGCGTATAAGCGACCATAAGCGAACGTTAGAGTCTAATTGGTTAAAGTCTAGTTTCTTAAGCAACTTTGGTTAATTCCAACTTATATGTTGTTTATAGGTTACCAGACTCGCCCCAGGCCTTTTACCACCCCCAGTCACTCAGGAAAGTTTTCTACCCGTTATACTGTTGTTGTGATGTATATATGTATATGCATTATCTTGTGATAAGTGCATGATTGTTATTAGCAAATCTTGTGATATATTGGAGCATGCTGATATGGTATATATGCATGCCTGTTTCGTAATCTTGATATCTAATTGTTGATTCAAATGCTTATAAGTTGCATAATACCTATGCTAGAAATAAGCAGTAATTGCGTATACCCTTAGTATAGGGGACTCAAAGGTGAACATTTTCTAAACCGGGAGTCGATGTTCCCGAGTATAATATATATATATATATATATTTATATATATATATAGATATAGTTTTCAAAACTATTAATCGAATAAGGTTTATTCGATAACTTTATTTTATTTAATGAATATTATTTTGAATATTCATTTGAGGGCTTATAACTCCGCTTATTTTATTAAATAATATTCTTTATTTTATTAAAGAATAATGTTTCGATAATCAAACTTATTTTCGATTATTCAAATAAAGATCGTACTTTCGTATAAGTATATCTTTGGTTATTTATTATTCATTTCAAGTATGAGTTTTAAAACTTCTACTTCAATTATTTTATAGAGATTATCCTTTATGAAAATATTATTTAAATAATAATATTCAGATATTCTCCAACATATCGGGACTGATTTATTTTATTAAATCAGCATTACTCCAAACATTCTTAAAAATGTTTTTGAGTCTTCAAAATGATTTTAAAAGTTAGAGCGGATCCCAAAACTCGTTTTCAAATTTAAGATCTTCCTTTCGAAGGGGATTTAAATACTCGCTTAAAAATCTGAGGGATCCGGCTCTGTGGTGTATTTTATATTCGCAACGAGGTTGCTGTTTTGAGAAAACATTTTGATTACTGCCCAACGTTCGGGAAGTAAGTCCATCTATTTGAGTCGGCATAAGCAACATGGGCTCAGTGGGCATCCATGAAAGTGTAAGTGGTTCAGTGGGAGTCCATCAATGCGTAAGTGGCTGAGTGGCAGTCCAGCATAGGTCCTAATGCAGCCAAGGTGATGACCAGTGAGGAATTCGTCCATCTACTAGTAGAAAAGGTTACTTATAGGTATCTTTGCCTGATCAGCAAGATATCAGGTTTATGCCAAGGTTTTCTCCTTTCCAGATTCATTGGATATTGCAACTCTGTTTATAATTTTCATAACAGAGGTTTTCAAAGAATGTATGAAATGTATATATATAAGTGTATATATATATATATATCGGGACTTAATGAAGTATCTCGTAACTTCAATATTTATAATGATATTTCAAAGATTGAATCTATTCAAGTCTTTTCTTGTAGTCTCATCTATGTGATGAACTTTTGAAACTGATGATACCTTGAACGGTGGTAGTTCAAGAAGTATTCAAAAAAGATATAAGTATATTGGAGTATCTTGTAACTTCATCTTTTCAACTTATATTTGGTTAATGATTATCTTATGCATGACAAAGATTTTCACAAAAATGTTGAGACAAGGTTAGATATATGAGATCACCTTGCAACGATATTTTTATACAGTTATAAACTGGAACTCTGTGTATATTATGCATGGAAGAGGACTTCCAAGATTTTGAAAAGTACATATGCATATATACTGAATATTTTGCGACTTGGTCGCGTTAAGATATCAAACTTGGTTCATTTTTACTTGACCAAGACTTTCATGAGTACTATGAGAATGCTCATATATTGTTAATTATTATACATATTATTTCGGTGGGCTTGTTACTCACCCTTGCTTCTTCTTTTATCACACAACAACAGATAGACAAGATGAACATGACCAAGCTCCCAATTCGTGAGCGGTTAGGAAACGTTCCGCAGTTTCCTGTAGGCGCTGATGCCGTTGTAGATGAGGTAGGAACTATCAGTAGGCTAGGCTTTTAACTTTTGTTGTGCCAGACTTATGTATATTTAAGAATTGTACTAATGGCAAAGAATATGTAAATTTATTCAGAAACTCATTTAAGGTGTAATGGTTTATAATTGTGGAATAAAATGACTTGTGTTATTTTTGGTATTCATCTCTGAGACTATAACTTGTGGAGTGTGTGTATATTGTGGGGTCACAGTGCATAATAGTTGGTTGTTTATTAAGATTAAGTGTTATTAAGGAAAATAGAACCCGTGACGACCCGGATCCCCGACCCCGGATCTGGGGGTGTTACAGAAATGGTATCAGAGCCAAGTGTTATAAACCTCAGAGATGATGTGACGTTAAAATAATAAATTCACTAAGATAATAAGAACTCTTTCCAAGTTCATAGTCGGACTACCTAACGTAGTACTGACAGTTAAAACCCTTATGGGAGCCCTTATAAATATCATGATAGTAACATAGTTCGTTATCATATAGGGCAGCGGGGCACCGAACCCTGAGGTTCAAGAGCATCAGCATGAGGATGTTTTATTACATGTTGGAGATCAGATTATGAATCCGATAGAGTACCCTAACGAGGGACCGGATGAGATTCATACTGAGAATGTTGCGGTCGAGGATGTTATCCCAGAAGGGATTGCTGCTGAGAAGGATCCTGACGAGAATGAAGAGAGGACCGCTGAGGAATTGATGACCGTAGTCAGGGCGACTACCAGAGCTAGGATGGCCGCGAGGGTGGCACTAGAGGATGAAGAGTTACCAAAGGCACAGAGGATAGTGAGGGCAGAAGGAGTGGGACCTTCCACAACACCAATTATAACAGTAGCAGACCCTCTCCCAGAGGTTCTTGTAGACGTTCATGAGGTTCCACCAATTCCTATTCCCTCCCCTGTACAGAGCCCAACACCTACTGAGGAAATACCACCTTTATCTCCTGCACCATTATCACCCGATACCGTGCTTGGTTATCCATTTAGATCTCCTGGGTCTGCACCTCCTACACCCCATGGAATGCTAGATGCTACGGTTCAGGCTTCTCTCATCGCTGATTATCATATGACTTTGGGTGGCCTTTCCAAGGCCCGTAATGTTAGAAGTGATCTGTTGGACTGACTTACTGCACCAAGAATTGAGGGCGGGGTACTTCCGGCAGGATTAGCTTATAGTATGGAAAGGATTGAGGCTACCACCCGAATTACAGCTAGAGGCCATCTTGAGGGTCAGATTGATCCAGCTCTACTTGCGACTATCTTAGACCTCATCACCGCCTTAATGGAGCAGGTTAGGGATGTCGTGCGTGCCCGCATTTCTTGATCCATAATAGTGTGCAGGGTATGGGCAATTAGACAAGGATTACATGCATCACCACTTTTGGAGGATTAGCCTAAGTTATGAATGATTAGTTTTTAATGACTAGATGATTATCTGTGGTAGTACTTTTGGGATAGAAGCGATCAGGACAAATGATGTAATTCTCTTTCATGTGTTCAGTTGTTGTACCTTCGAATAAATGGTTATGTATATATTCGTTCCTTTCTGTTCAGATCAGTTTGTTTGTGATAAGTTCATATTGTTAATTGCACTATTAGCACTTAAGAGTGTCATGGAGTTTATAGAACTTGAGAATTCATAATCTACGATCATGTAAGGACTGAACGAGGGAAATGATTAAAAAAAGGAAGTAAGACAAATATAAAGAGATTCCCAAAAATTTTCCAAGCATTATGCCCCCACGAAGAATAAGATTTGGGGCAAACCCTGAACGTGATAGTCAGGGAGGTCGCCATCAAGATAGAAGGAACCCATTACAAATGAAGTGGAAAATGAGGATTTAAAACATGTAGGATGACCCCGATTATGGGGAGGAGGAGGGAACGTTTAGACTAAGGAAACATAATTCGAGTAAGGAAAGGAGACCCAAGACGGTACTCCTATATGAAAATTCATGGACCTGTCTAAACTGAACTTAGAATTTTAACCCCCCAAACACCACCCTGAGGAAACAATGTAGTGGGAAATTCTTTCAGGGCCTTTAAGTCGCTAAGCTCTCAGAGTTCCAAGGAACAAGTTGACCCAATCGAGGCAAGAGCCTGGCTAAAGGAAATAAAAGAATGGTTTTATATTCTAAATGATTGATGAAGCACAAAAGACTATTTTTATCACTTACCCTCCTAAGAGAGAGGCCACCCGCTGGTGAAAGGCCAAGAAAGGCACGGAGCCAGAGGTTATAATAAACTGATTAAAGTTCAGTCAATTATTTTCGAGAAAGTACTTCCCAAGGTTATGGAGGTAGTGTAAAAGCTTTAGAGCCAGAACAAAGGCGGACGAGTATGATGAATTATGAATCTAAGTTGTAAAAGTTGTTAAGATTCGTTCTTAGGACACGAATCCAGAATGACGGGATGTTTGAAATCAATGCTTATGTCGTGTTGGTTCATGTAATGGTGGTAATAGAAACGAAAATAAAAGACTGAAAGGGGAAGGAGTATAAAGGGATATAAAGGAAATAGAGTTGAGAAGTGATAAGGGAGTTAGGTATGGGAAATCCTAAGAAACCCTATCAATAAAGATAAGAGAAGTGGGTAATCATCAGGGTGATGGTGATTGACCATGAGGTAATGTCGAAGTTTGAAGGCATAAGTGATACATATATGTTATCCCCTTTAAGTTGGGAGGATTCCAGGAAACCTTGGGATAGTTCGAAGGATAAATAATAAGACACGGATAGACTGAGGAGACAAAAAAAAGGGGTAAGAAATTTTGAAATTGGATGAAGGAAGTGACCTTCAAGAATGTGAAGTGTATGTAACACCTATGAAACACCAGGTATAAGAGATATCCCAATATTGAGAAAACTGTTGAGATAAATAATAGTTGTGAATGAGGATTTATTAATAAGAAGTTCACGTTGAACACGCCCAATATCTTCCAGAACATCCCTGTTATCATTACTAAATCAGGAAAGAAAAGCGGATAACCGTTGTTATCTTTTGGAGGCCATATGGACTGACCTCAGTTTGAATAAGAATGTTATTGTGAAATTAGGTATAGACTATCGAGGTGGGGATGATTGAATAAGATACCCTTATCAGGGATATATGACTTGATTTATCCATGGAAGGATGCAAGTACCTTTTTAAAGGTGGAATTAAGGATAGAACCTCGATAACTTAAGATGAACCATGGGGGAAATGCATAAAGGTTGGCATCTCACCCTTAATGGGGACATTATGAGTTTGGGCGGTACGGAATGAAGGACTAAGGCAATAACAATCTTTAAAGATCAGTGGAGAAAGTTTTCAAAACTATATAGCCAATGGTTCTAGTATTAGTAAATGGTATCTTGATATGACATGTACCTAGGGAGTACAGGATGAAGGATTTAAGGATAACCTTAGAGGTTTTACAAGGAGAAATGTAATATTCAAAGTTCTCAAGAATAAAAATTTTGATAAAGCAAATATGATGTAATAATAATAATGCCAAGTGGGGCACATTTTAAACCATGAGAAAGTATAGATTGAACCAATGAAGGTCAAGATTGGTAAAAACAAGAAGGACCTAAGATAAAAGATGTCCTAAGTATGACCGAGAGTCAGTCGTGACAATGTTAACCTCTAAAGACCGAGGCAATAACTTTTGGAAAAAAAATGGTGATATTTTTTTTCTTTCTCACCAAAGCGTAAGGAAGAGCGTTTTCGCACAAGCAGTGATTGGAAATGAGGTAGAAATATAGTTGGAGATCATTCAAAAGACATTGATTATAAGGAACTATTACTATCAGGAAAGGCCAATGAGGTGGCCGACACTCTAAGTGTAAGAGAGCAATTATAGGCCCTCGTGTCAGAGGAATACAGTGATGATGGTTAAAGCCGTGAAGGTTATATTATGGTGTGAAAGATTGACATTCCTTCTGATGATTGTGCGATACTCAATCGTAATAGTAGTTTGGTAAAGATTGAATTCATGTAGCACTGTGAGCGGGCTTCCTATCTTAGAAGGTCCTATCTTGAGATAAGCTGTAACACCCCCAAATCCAAGGTCGTGAATTCGGGTCGTTATGATCACTTATTAATTATATAATTCTCTTTTCACAATATTACTCGACCTTTTATTCAAACTCACACATACACAGGTTATATGCTTGGAAACAGTATCAAATAAATCATCTCCACTATCTACCTGACGGGGCTAGCGCACAAAAAGCCTACAGAACTCACGAGCATTCCTTACCCGCCTACGGACAGCAGTCCTGGTCTGATCCATGCTGGTAGTCTGTTGTGATATGATATATAAAAGCAAGGGTGAGCATTTTAGCTCAGCAAAGTATATATCCCCATAATTAAGTATGTAAGGATAAATAAAACCAATAATTATACTTTGTATCTCCAAAGCGTTTTGAAAGTTTATATGCTTGTCAAATTTATAATATTCTTAAAATCAACTACAATAGTATATCCACTGGATACTTGTATTCATCTCTTTCTCAAAATCATTTTATACTCGTACTCATTTTATTTCAAAATCTCAAGATGTTACTCGAACCAAGATTCTCAAATGGATGTGATATATAGTCATCAACATCCTAATTTAAAACTCAGCCTTATTGGAAGATTTCTCAAATGGATTTGATATATATTCATCAATATCCTTGTTTAAAACTCAGCCTTATCGGCTCTCTATTATATATTTCACAACAGTTTTTTTCCAAAATGGAAGAAAGGGACTATACTGGAATAAACCACGTATCGGTGATCAGCCGAATACGAAATTTTCTCTACTAGTAGAAGGAATACAAACCTAGCCGCTTTTGGGCTCATCAAGACACTACACGGTGGTTGCCCATTGTCGTGCAAGTCCGAAAGTCAATGGTCACATAGACCATATAACCGTACAATGCGCCACTCCGCGCTTGCATAATGCGCCACTCCGCGCCTGGACACTGCTCGATACCACTCCGTGTCGGGCAGGCCACATTCTAGTCCCAAAATAATAATATCTTTTGCTCAAAATCCTTTTTCGAAGGAATAGGTCATTAAAATTTGACCTTTAAATCAGATGATTTATTCATCACTTTGAATTCAAAATCATTTTTCGAAGGAATAGGTCATTTAAAGCTGACCAGTAAATAAGATGATTTATTCATCACTTTTAACTCAATTGATCTTTGGGAGTTGTCGGAGTGTTGAATTTAAAATCATTTTCAAATCCCTATCTGTAGTAGGGTGACACATATGTTACTCACTTGTTCTTTATTGAACGAGGAAGCAAAACTCTTATGCTTCTAGACTAAGTTCCCTAAGGTTTTGATATGTTTCAAATGATTAATCTCTTTCAAGAGTTTTGAATAATTTAGAAAGTACCTTTGGGAACTATGTCTATTTTTAAATAATTTTTAGAAGTCCGAAGATACTAAATATCTAAGGTCTCATAATAATTTAAGAGGGATTCAATGAATTGATAAAATCTCATAAATAAAACATCTCTGTATAAGGTTCAATGAATTAATAAAAACCTTAAATACAAAATATTTCTGAATAAGGTCCAACGAATGGGGACACCTTAATCAAATAATCAAAACCGAATTTGGTATCCTAATATTGCTCTTTGAATAGTTAAATCTTTATTAAATAACATAAAATGATTTATAAACTATTCAGTATATTTTTAAATACTTTCTGGATATTTAATAATCACTTAAGTATCGCTTTATAAAATAATCAATCAAGTAAGGGTGTCCCTTAAATGAATAAACCAATATTTCTCGAAGTTTAAGACAAAATCTCAATTGTTCGCTTGATATATATATTACGCGAACGTACTTTGTTTATCGAAATAGAAATCTTTCGCGTTCAGCTCTCTCCGAAATTAAATCGTTATTAAAATATCTCCGACTCCCATTATCATATATTATATGTGAAATACGTTTCAATTTCTCATACTCGTGTAAAACGAAATTTGTTTTCGTAAACAATCGCATAATTCGTATACATTGATATCATAGACAAGCATATATATTTGAACTGTAAATCATGGCATCAATGTCACAATAGTATATATATAGCATGGATAGTATGAGATAGGGTTTCGAAAACTTGCCTCGAGTAATCGAAGTGGTATGGTCTCTGGTGTTTCGTTGGCGATCTATAAACAAGAACCAACGGTCTAAGTTAGTACGCGATTAACGTCTCGCTTTTATTAAGCAACTTTCGCAACTACTCAAGTATAACGAATCTCTGATCGTCACATTCTCAACACTTATATTCTCACTTTATAACATGGTCGAGTTTTGAAATCGATCGTTCGCTTTAGAAAGTCCATTTCGAGTTTTAAGGTCAAACGTGAGAAAACGCGCGTCAAAACTAGGTTTTTATGCATTTCTCGCTTGCGCTCGCTTTACCAAATTTTTTTTATAAAATCTAAAAATTAATATTTTCTCAAAATTCTTTTTGGACATTCTTCTAAACTGTCATATACATTTTTCATAATTTTTCCAGAGTCTCTAAATTATTTTAAGTCCTTCAAAATTACCATGCAAGTGGACTTAAGTGCAGTTGGCTAATCGCAGAAATGTTTTACACTAAAACGATCATAACTCCTAAAAAGTAAATCTTCTCATGATGATCTACACATGTATAGAAACTAAAAAACAAGATCTATCTATTCATGTCCAGTGGTTTTCAAATTTTAACAATTTTCATGGCCGAATGTCCTGGAGAAAACAGATCAAGTGCAAGAATGCCCAAACTCAATTTCTACTACTTGATCTTAACACAATCACTACCTATAACCATCATAAACACAAGTAATTCTCAAGATCCAACCACATAAACCATATATGCTCTATCTAGTACCACATACATGGATTACAACTTGTAACACCCACAGATCCGGGGTCGGGGATCCGGGTCGTCACGGTCTTTCTTTCCACAATATCACTTCACTTAATTAATAATAATAACCTTATACTGTGACCCCACACTAACACACACCACAACCCGTTATAGTCTCAGAAATGAAATTTAAATAAGTACAAGTCTTTGAATCCACAATTTAAAAGTTATTACAATCCAAAATGATTACTTGATAAATTTACAGTTAATTGCCATTATCTGCCACAAGTTATAATTATACATAATTTGATTCTCAAAAATAGAATGCCTGATCTACCAATAGATCTACCTCTGCAGCTATAGCAGCCACAACATCATCGGGAAGACGCGGGATGCTTCCCACGCGCTTGCGCTGGGTCTGCTGGAGTCTGGCCATCTTTCCTAACTGTTGTTGTGTGATGAAGAAATAAAACAAGAGTGAGCCTTACAGCTCGCAAGATAATATGTAGTGATAACAATAATATAAGTATCTAAATGGATACTTACTAGAATCTTTTATCATGAGTAAGATAATTACTTACTAGATATAAGTAAAAACAAGGGATGAAGTTACCAAATACTTCACTATACTTATATCATTTATAAAGCTACTTGAACTACCACTGTTCAAAGTATAATGAGCTTTCAACAGTTCATCACATAGATGAGACTACAAGACAAGATTTGAATAGATTAAATCTTTAAAATATCATCAAAATAAAATGAAGTTACGAGATACTTCATTTGATGCAAACATCATTTTGAAAACTTGACCCTGCCAACACTCAACAATCGCCCAACCGTAGCCTTTCTATCGAAATGCTCTGGGTAGTGTTGCAGAAATATCCAATTGGATGATGAACTCATTACGGGAGTTTGCCGCGCCAGGAAGACCACTTACGATGATCAGTCGTAGTAGTGCAACCCCACCATTTTCTACATGTAGAGGAGAACATGTCGGATTTACTTGTCAACCGAACACTGAACTCCTAAGGAATGGACCGCCTTAGCGGAACTTCCAGGCCATTTGGGCCAATATAATAAGGCTGGGCCGGCGCTACTCGACCACTTACGCCACTCCTAGTTCAGATGAAATCCATGACTCTGAAACGTAAAGCTCGTTCCCCCTTTCCCCAAGTAGAAACTTGTTGATACGGCTTCACCAAGAAGTCGTATCTAGTTGGAAAGGAAAACTCACCGATATTTCCCAGGCGATGCCTGTTAATGGATTAACTTGTTCCAAGAATTTTACTTCCCGAATATTGGGTAAGTAATCAAAAACTCTTTTACCAAGACAGCAACCTTGTTGCGAATATAAAATAGTTCACAGAGCCGGATTCCCCAGGTTTTGAGCGAGTATTTAAATCCCCTTAAAAAGGAAGATCTTAAATATAAAAATGAGTTTTGGGATCCGCTCCAACTTTTAAAAATCATTTTGAAGACTCGAAAACACTTTAAAGAGTGTTTGGAGTAAAACTGATTTAATGAAGTAAATCAGTCCCCAATATATTTAGAAAATGTCTGAATATTATTATTTAAATAATATTCCCACAAAGAATTATCTTTATAAAAATAATTGAAGTAGAAGTATTAAAACTTATACTTGAAACGAGTATTAAATAATCAAAGATATACTTATATGAAAGTATTATCTTTATTTGAATAATCGAAAATAAGTTTGATTATTGACACTTTATTCTTTAATAAAATAAAGAATATACCCCAGCAACCTCAAATGAATATTCAAATAATATTCATTAATTAATATAAACTGAGTCATAAGCCTTCGAATGAATATTCAAATAATATTCAATAAATAATATAAAAGAGTCATAAGCCCTCAAATGAATATTCAAATAATATTCAGATAAATAAATAAAAGGAGTCATACGCCTTCGAATAATATTCGAAATAATATTCAATAATAAAATAAAGTTAAAGTTATCGAATAAACCTTATTCGATTAATAGTTTGGAAAACTATAACCATATATATATATATAAATATATATATATATATATATATCCATATCCATATATACAAAATCTACTCGGGATCCTCGACTCCCGGTTTTAGAAAATATTTTCACCTTTGGGTCCCTATACTAAGGGTATATGCAAGTTACCGCTATCCTCTAGCATAGGTATTATCAACTGAACCAACAGATATATAACTCAAGAATATGAGACAGGCATGCATATATATATACCATATCAGCATGCTTCAATATATCACAACATTTGCTAATTAACCAATATGCATTTATCGCAAGATCATGCATATACAAATGTATGCATCACAACAACAGTATAACGGATAGAATACTTGCCTGAGCGACTTGGGGAGATAAAAGGCTCGGGACGAGTCTGGTAACCTATAAACAACAAGTAAGTTGGAATTAAACCAAAATCACTTGTAAATCTATACTTTAACTAACTTAGACTCTAACGCTTGTTTTGCGCTCACTGATTCGCTTAAGTCACTCGGGTACCCTCGGCTCCACCATTTTTAATAATTTAACCTTTACGAGTTTTAAAGCGATTCCTTCGCGAGTGTCTTACCAACTGCCTAAAACACTTACCATAAATGTTTCATACATTAATTAACCCTTTTTGGTCTTTAACCTATGTTTCAAAGTAAGGCGAGGGGAAAAGTTTCGTTCGCAAAACGCCGTTACTTGAAACGGTCGTTTCTCCTAAACCGTGCATCGGAATCGAACGAACTACATATCAAAACGAAGCTCGTAACATGAGTTATCTAAACATGGCAGTGGTCATAATCTAGCAGGGGGTTCTCGGGTCCTAATGCTATGCACAAAAACAGTCCAAAGAAAATCGGACGTTACGACGGCTATGTTTACGCGATTTCCCAATTTTAAACCATTCAAAACCATCCCAAATCAACCTCAAATCCAACATACAAACAACATCCATCCTTTTCACATCATAACAACCCCAACCAATTCAATTTAATCATTCATACTTATGCCTAAGCTTAACTTTAATCATACTTAAGTTCTTTTAATCAAAACAACAACATTTACCAATCCAACAACATCCCAAAACTCACTAATCTCTACATACACAATCATCAAGCCTCTCATGAACTAAAATACTCATATTATGCTCTTAACATTCAATAACAAAGCTTGGTTAAGAGATTATACCTTCCTTGAAGCTTTTTAACACAACACAAAAGCTTTGAATGCCTAAAGAACCTTGATCCTTGCTTGTATCACCTTAATCTTTCATAAAAATTCAAGAAAACTAAAGTTATTTCTTGAAGGTTACTATTCACCATCTTCTTCCTTGATTTATAGAAAAAGATTGGCTTGGAATTAGAAGCTTAAACTTATAGGAAGTATGTAACTATCCATGGGGAAGCTTAGATAATTACCTTGCTAAATAGTAAGTGGTGGAGCTTGGATCTTCAAATTTTAAGAAAGAAGCCGAGAGTTAGCTTGGGAAGAAAGAGGTTTTTGTGTTTTGTTTGATGAAAATGAAATGATTTGCTTGGTTGGTTGATTTTTTGTGTTGTTTTTGGTTAATGACTTAATTAACCTTGATTTTGTGTGGTTATAATTCAACCACACTTCCTTCCCTTCTATGTCATGCCTACATCACTTTGTGATGTCATCACCCCTCCTTTGTCCTCTTTCTATTGGTTGGATGACATCACCCCCACTAATCCCTTTGATTAGCTTTTAATTGTTTCCCTAATGACCGCTGATCTGTTATACGGTTCGCTTAACTTTCGTTTTCATTTATCGTTCGAGGGATCATACCCGGGATCTTATTACTTAGGTTCCCTTAACCTTTCTCAATACATTAAATTCCTTTTTATGATCCTCTATTATAATCCTTTAATTTAAATCCTTTTTATCCTGTTACCTTATACTCAATTCTCTCCGTATCTTGTGGATTTCCGGGAAAAATCAAAGTGTTCGGAATTGGATTCTGACGATCTTTACATACACTTATATACCACATAGAGTACTAATAATATCCCATAAGATCAATAACAGAACCCCTACATAGCGTGGCATGAAAAGTTTTCTCGTTCAGCAAAAACACTATTCATAAGGGTTTCAAAATTTCTCAAAAATTGGGGTTATTACAGTCTCCCCTCCTTAAAAGGATTCCGTCCCGGAATCAGATAGAAAACAAATGGGGATACTTGCTTAGCATTACACTTTCTAACTCTCGAGTCAATTTTCCCACATTGTGGTTCTACCACCAAACTCTGCCTAGTTTGATAATCCTTCTCCTAAGCACTTGTTCCTTTTCACTCTATAACCCTTCCTGGTTGCTCCATATAGGTTACGTCGGGTTGCATATCTATGCGCTCATATGTCTCTATTTATCTGGCATCTGAATTACACTTCCTTAACATTGATACGTGAAACACGTTACGACCTGCTACATGTTCGGGGTTAGGGCTAGCTCATATGCTAACTTCCCAAACGTCTTAATATATCTAAGGGTCCAACAAATTGTAGACTTAGCTTTCCTTTCTTTCTGAACCTCATCAATCATTTCCAAGGGATACCTATATCATTACTAGGTCCCCTATTTCATACTCTTTATCCTTTCGTGTCAAATCAACATACTTATCATGTCCATCTTGGGCTACTACCAGCCGTCCTCTGATTAGATCTATCATATCCTTGGTCCTTTGGACTACTGCGGGTCCGAGCATCTTGCGCTCTACAACTTCATCCTAACATAAGGGAGATCGACATTGTCTTCCCTTAAGGATCTCATAAGGCGACATCTCGATAATGACATATGATCTATTGTCGTAAGATAACTTAATCCGAATTAAGTGATCATTCCAAATTCTTTCAAGTCTATTACACAGACTCTCATCATAGCTTCTAATCATTATAGCTTTTGCTTCTCACTACCCATCCTTTTTCCCAGTTCGTAGTCGCTACTACCTTCCGTTCCTAATATTATACTAGTTATACTTTTGCTCGCTAGCGTTCTATAACTTTTTAATAACCACGTCAACCTTAGTATCACGAATGTGTTTCCATTCCGCATACTACCACCACTTTATTACTCCTTTTTCAGTTGTTTCTATTTTCCAAAATTTGATCAATCAAATAGAAGTAAAGGAATTTGTTGAGAGATCACTATGATCATGAAGACTTGTTATATCGCATAGTTAGTACAGAAGGTGGCCAACCTTTAGTACTTGACAAGCAATTAAACAACATGCGGTATCCTACTAGGCTTCTATCACAAAGATAGATAGTCATTCGGCAATACCTCCCCTTCTGGAAGGGTTGTTCTTCTCAGCTCACATGAAATGAAAAGAAGAGAAAAGAGCAAACTGAAGAGAATTGTATATATATGTAAAAAAATATTGCCATAAAATATCTGGCTTGGAATCTACCTCTGAACTATAGAGGTTTGTCATAGGAGAACAAAACATATATGTATTTATATCAACATCAAGTATTATAGCATCGTATTTCACATGCCTAAATATTTGCTATTCCGTCCATCATTCTATGGACCCATGCACTTCCTCTAGCTTATACACAATTACCTTTGAAACTCCCTCGATATCGAAAATCGAACCTGGGATCTCATTCTAGACATCATCGTTACTAGAATTCTATGCTTGCATCGCAACCTTCCTCGTATAATAATACGGCTCTCTATTGATAAGAAAGAATAAATATTCAATAGGTAGATACTCTACTTAATTAGTCTATCAATGATAACTTATACACTACCACTACCCGATTAGTGGTACTCAATCTCAACACCCATTCCAATACAACTCTCACGGTTGTAATCAGCTCATTACTCGCAGAATCATTGCTGCCTTACTATGGTCCACCACTGACCTACTGTAGTCATTCATTTTCCATGAAGTCTTAATAGCTAACCCTACGGAGTCCATACATCTCGTATCTAATTCTCCTAAGGAGTTAACATAACCACCAATCACAATTCATGAAGAACACTCCAAACTCTGACGTACTTTCATGACATGAAGCAGATACAATTGCAGAAGAGTTTCAATCAAAGCAACGATAGCAGGTTAATACCATTTTTAATCATATGCCTTAAATAGAAGACTTAACTCAAAGGTTCGTCTAGTCCTTTTGGAAACATGGTCCTGGCTTATTCTCAAGATAGTACCTCCTAAGATAGATAGCCCGTTCATGGCGATTACACGAATTAAACCTTTGCCAACTACTATTACGGTTGGGTATTGCACAGTCATCAGAAGGAATGTCAATCTTCCAAACCATAATACAATCTGCATAGCTTTAACCATCATCACTGTATTCCTTTGGCACAAGCGCCTATAATTATCCTCTTACCTTTAAAGTGTCGGCCACCTCTTTGGCCTTTCCTGATAGTAAAATTTCCTTACAGTCAATGTCATTTTAACCACCTCCAAATAAATTTTCCACCTTATTTCAATCACAGCTTATGTGAAGATGTTTTCCTTAAAATCTGATGAGTAAAAAAAAAATCACCATTTTTCCATAAGTTATTGCCTCAGTCTTTAGAGGTTAATCACTGTCATGACTGACTCTCAATCATAATTAGAACATCTTTTATCTTAAGTCCTAATTGCCCGGAACAATTTCGACCATTATTGGTTCGATCCATACCTTCTCGTGGTTTAACACGTGCCTCACTTGGCATCATTATAATTACGTCATATTTCCTTTATCAACATTTCTATTCTTGAGAATTTTGAATATTACCTTTCTCATTGTAAAACCTCTAAGGTTATCCTTGAATCGTTCCTCCTGTATTCCCTAGATACAGGGCATATCAAAATACCATATACTAATACTAGAATCATTGTCTATATACTTTTGAAAAAATTTCTCCACTGATTCTTAAAGGTTGTTGTTACCTTAACCCTTTCCCAATCATACTGTCAAAACTCATACTGTTCCTATTAAGGGTGACATGCCAACCTTTATGCAGTCCCCTAGGATTCATTTTAAGTTACCAATGTTCTATCCTTAATTCCACCTTTAAAAGGTACCTGCATCCTTCCACGAATAAATCAAGTCCTATTTCCTTGATAGATTATCATATTCATCATTCCCACCTCGATAGTCTATACCTAACTTCATAATAACATCCTTATTCAAATTGAGGTCAATTCATATGGCCTCCAAAAGATAACAACAGTTATCCGCTTGTCTTGCCTAATTTGGTAACGATAACAAGGATGTTCTGGAAGATATTGGTCGTGTTCAACGTGAACTTCTTCTTAATAATTCCTTATTTACTTTTGTTGTTTATCTCAACAGTCACCTCAATGTTGGGATATCTTTCATACCTGACGTCTACCTTTCTGGGTATCGAGCCACCGGTCTTACATTTCACATTATTGAAGGTCACTTCCTTCATCCAATTTTTTTTCCTGATTTCTTACTTTCTTGTCTCCTCAGTCTATCTGTGTCTCAATATTTATCCTTCGAACTATCTCAAGGTTTCCTCGAATCCTCCCAACTTAAAGGGGGTACAATATATGTATCTCTTATGCCTTCAACCATCAATTTTAACTCATGGTGGATCATCATCACCCTGACGATTACATACTTTTCTATTTCTATTGCTATGAGTCTTTAGGGTTTCCTCATACCCAACTCCCTTGTCATTCCTCAAACTCTATTGCCGTTATATTCCTTTCTCTTATCATTATTTCATGAACCAACACAACATAAGCATTGATTTCAAACATCCCGTCATTCTGGATTCGTGTCTACAGAACGAATCTTGACAACTTTTACATCTTAGATTCATAATTCATCATACTCGTCTGCCTTTGTTCTGACTCTAAAGCTTTTACACTATCTCCATAACCTTGGGAATTACTTTCCCGAAAACAATTGACTGAACTTACATCAGTTTATTCTAACCTCTGGCTCCGTGCCTTTCTTGGTCTTTCACCAGCAGGTGGTCTCTCTCTTAGGAGGGTAAGTGACAAAAACAGTCTTTTGTGGTTCGTCAATCATTTAGAATCTCAAATGATTCCTATATTTCCTTTAGCCAGGCTCTTGCCTCGACTAGGTCAACCTGTTCCTTGGAACTCTGAGAGCTTAGAGACTTAAAGGTCCTGAAAGAATTTCCTATCGCATTGTTTCCTCAAGGTGGTGGTTGGGGATAATAGTCTAAGTTCTGTCTAGACAGGTCCATGAATTGCCGTATAGGAGTACCGTCTCGGTCTCCTTTCCTTACTCGACTTTCTGTTTCCTTAGTATGAAATGTTTCATCCTACTCCCCATAATTGGAGTCATCTTTTAATTTAAAATCCTCATTTTCCACTCCATTATGTCATGGGTTCCTTCTATCTTGATGGCGACCTCCCTGACTATCACGTTCAGGGTTTGCTCTAAATCTTATTCCTCAAACTATGGCTCTCATCTAAGTTCTCATCCTTACGCTCTTGAACTTTCGGAACCCAAATTCTATAGGAATACCTCATTATTCCCTTATCATCTTTCTCTGGCACCGTATGCTCTTTTCCAAAAATTCGGTCTCTATTGCAATCTCAAACAGCTTTTCGGTACCGGCTCCGGTTACCTTCGCTACTATTTCCAAAATCTCTTATAAACTCTCCCAAAGACATTATCATCTTGAGTCTCTCCTTTTTACTAAGGGCATCAGCCACCACATTGGCTTTCCCCGAATGATAAAGAATCTCCCAATCATTATTCTTGATTAGCTCTAACTGCCTACTCTGGCATATGTTGAGCTCTTTCTACGTGAAAATGTACTAGAGCACTTATGGCTTAGGTAATTCTCGCACTTCTCTCCATACAAGTAGTGCCTCCAATCTTTAGGGTAAAACTATTGCCACGAGCCTAAGCTCATGGGCGGGGATATCGAATTTCATATTACCTTAATTGTCTTGACATGTACGCGATTACCTTACCGTGTTGCATAAGCACGCACCCTAAGCCCTTGTGCGAAGCGTCACTACACTTCACAAAATCTCCTTTTCCATCCGGCAATGCCAGCATAGGGGCCATCACCAACCTCTGCTTCAGTTCTTGAAAGCTGTTCTCGCATTTCTCTGTCCATTCGAACTTCCCAGTCTTACGAGTAAGCCGCGTTAAAGGGGCTACTATCTTTACAAACTTGAACGAACCTCCGGTAGTGACCGGCCAATCCCACCTCTGGTAGTCGACCAAACCATGGTCATCAATTCATCAGTGGTCCTTTATCCAATTTTGTCAGGATCCTCCATGGGATCCTCCTCAACAACTATCCCTTCTAGGACAACATCCTCTACCGCTACATCCTCAATATCAACATCATCCGGTCCTGCATTAGGACACTCTATCGGATCCACAATCCGATCTCCAATTAGTAATAAAACATCATCGCGCTGTTGCTCCTCAACCTCAGGGTTCGGAGTCCCGCTACCATATACGATAATGAACTACGCTCCTATCACGATATTTATAAGGGTTCCCATAAGGGTTTTAACTTTCAGTACTATGTTAGGTAGTCCGACTATGAACTTGGCAAGAGTTCTTATTATCTTAGTAAACTTATTATCTTAACGTCCCATCATCTCTGAGGTTTATAACGCTTAGCTCTGATACCACTTCTGTAACACCCCTAGATCCGGGGTCGGGGATCCGGGTCATCACGGTCTTTCTTTCCACAATATCACTTCACTTAATTAATAATAATAACCTTATGCTGTGACCCCACACTAACACACACCACAACCCGTTATAGTCTCAGAGATGAAATTTAAATAAGTACAAGTCTTTGAATCCACAATTTAAAAGTTATTACAACCCAAAATGATTCCTTGATAAATTTACAGTTAATTGCCATTATCTGCCACAAGTTATAATTATACATAATTTGATTCTCAAAAATAGAATGCCTGATCTACCAATAGATCTACCTCTGCAGCTATAGCAGCCACAACATCATCGGGAAGACGCGGGATGCTTCCCACGCGCTTGCGCTGGGTCTGCTGGAGTCTGGCCATCTTTCCTAACTGTTGTTGTGTGATGAAGAAATAAAGCAAGAGTGAGCCTTACAGCTCGCAAGATAATATGTAGTGATAACAATAATATAAGTATCTAAATGGATACTTACTAGAATCTTTTATCATGAGTAAGATAATTACTTACTAGATATAAGTAAAAATAAGGGATGAAGTTACCAAATACTTCACTATACTTATATCATTTATAAAGCTACTTGAACTACCACTGTTCAAAGTATAATGAGCTTTCAACAGTTCATCACATAGATGAGACTACAAGACAAGATTTGAATAGATTAAATCTTTAAAATATCATCAAAATAAAATGAAGTTACGAGATACTTCATTTGATGCAAACATCATTTTGAAAACTTGACCCTGCCAACACTCAACAATCGCCCAACCGTAGCCTTTCTATCGAAATGCTCTGGGTAGTGTTGCAGAAATATCCAATTGGATGATGAACTCATTACGGGAGTTTGCCGCGCCAGGAAGACCACTTACGATGATCAGTCGTAGTAGTGCAACCCCACCATTTTCTACATGTAGAGGAGAACCTGTCGGATTTACTTGTCAACCGAACACTGAACTCCTAAGGAATGGACCGCCTTAGCGGAACTTCCAGGCCATTTGGGCCAATATAATAAGGCTGGGCCGGCGCTACTCGACCACTTACGCCACTCCTAGTTCAGATGAAATCCATGACTCTGAAACGTAAAGCTCGTTCCCCCTTTCCCCAAGTAGAAACTTGTTGATACGGCTTCACCAAGAAGTCGTATCTAGTTGGAAAGGAAAACTCACCGATATTTCCCAGGCGATGCCTGTTAATGGATTAACTTGTTCCAAGAATTTTACTTCCCGAATATTGGGTAAGTAATCAAAAACTCTTTTACCAAGACAGCAACCTTGTTGCGAATATAAAATAGTTCACAGAGCCGGATTCCCCAGGTTTTGAGCGAGTATTTAAATCCCCTTAAAAAGGAAGATCTTAAATATAA
Source organism: Apium graveolens (assembly GCF_009905375.1). Classification (NCBI taxonomy): domain Eukaryota; kingdom Viridiplantae; phylum Streptophyta; class Magnoliopsida; order Apiales; family Apiaceae; genus Apium; species Apium graveolens. The sequence goes on from NC_133656.1 coordinate 138,135,287, forward strand.
AAATGAGTTTTGGGATCCGCTCTAACTTTTAAAAATCATTTTGAAGACTCAAAAACACTTTAAAGAGTGTTTGGAGTAAAACTGATTTAATGAAGTAAATCAGTCCCCAGTATATTTAGAAAATGTCTGAATATTATTATTTAAATAATATTCCCACAAAGAATTATCTTTATAAAATAATTGAAGTAGAAGTATTAAAACTTATACTTGAAACGAGTATTAAATAATCAAAGATATACTTATATGAAAGTATTATCTTTATTTGAATAATCGAAAATAAGTTTGATTATTGACACTTTATTCTTTAATAAAATAAAGAATATACCCCAGCAACCTCAAATGAATATTCAAATAATATTCATTAATTAATATAAACTGAGTCATAAGCCTTCGAATGAATATTCAAATAATATTCAATAAATAATATAAAAGAGTCATAAGCCCTCAAATGAATATTCAAATAATATTCAGATAAATAAATAAAGGAGTCATACGCCTTCGAATAATATTCGAAATAATATTCAATAATAAAATAAAGTTAAAGTTATCGAATAAACCTTATTCGATTAATAGTTTGGAAAACTATAACCATATATATATATATAAATATATATATATATATATCCATATCCATATATACAAAATCTACTCGGGATCCTCGACTCCCGGTTTTAGAAAATATTTTCACCTTTGGGTCCCTATACTAAGGGTATATGCAAGTTACCGCTATCCTCTAGCATAGGTATTATCAACTGAACCAACAGATATATAACTCAAGAATATGAGACAGGCATGCATATATATATACCATATCAGCATGCTTCAATATATCACAACATTTGCTAATTAACCAATATGCATTTATCGCAAGATCATGCATATACAAATGTATGCATCACAACAACAGTATAACGGATAGAATACTTGCCTGAGCGACTTGGGGAGATAAAAGGCTCGGGACGAGTCTGGTAACCTATAAACAACAAGTAAGTTGGAATTAAACCAAAATCACTTGTAAATCTATACTTTAACTAACTTAGACTCTAACGCTTGTTTTGCGCTCACTGATTCGCTTAAGTCACTCGGGTACCCTCGGCTCCACCATTTTTAATAATTTAACCTTTACGAGTTTTAAAGTGATTCCTTCGCGAGTGTCTTACCAACTGCCTAAAACACTTACCATAAATGTTTCATACATTAATTAACCCTTTTTGGTCTTTAACCTATGTTTCAAAGTAAGGCGAGGGGAAAAGTTTCGTTCGCAAAACGCCGTTACTTGAAACGGTCGTTTCTCCTAAACCGTGCATCGGAATCGAACGAACTACATATCAAAACGAAGCTCGTAACATGAGTTATCTAAACATGGCAGTGGTCATAATCTAGCAGGGGGTTCTCGGGTCCTAATGCTATGCACAAAAACAGTCCAAAGAAAATCGGACGTTACGACGGCTATGTTTACGCGATTTCCCAATTTTAAACCATTCAAAACCATCCCAAATCAACCTCAAATCCAACATACAAACAACATCCATCCTTTTCACATCATAACAACCCCAACCAATTCAATTTAATCATTCATACTTATGCCTAAGCTTAACTTTAATCATACTTAAGTTCTTTTAATCAAAACAACAACATTTACCAATCCAACAACATCCCAAAACTCACTAATCTCTACATACACAATCATCAAGCCTCTCATGAACTAAAATACTCATATTATGCTCTTAACATTCAATAACAAAGCTTGGTTAAGAGATTATACCTTCCTTGAAGCTTTTTAACACAACACAAAAGCTTTGAATGCCTAAAGAACCTTGATCCTTGCTTGTATCACCTTAATCTTTCATAAAAATTCAAGAAAACTAAAGTTATTTCTTGAAGGTTACTATTCACCATCTTCTTCCTTGATTTATAGAAAAAGATTGGCTTGGAATTAGAAGCTTAAACTTATAGGAAGTATGTAACTATCCATGGGAAGCTTAGATAATTACCTTGCTAAATAGTAAGTGGTGGAGCTTGGATCTTCAAATTTTAAGAAAGAAGCCGAGAGTTAGCTTGGGAAGAAAGAGGTTTTTGTGTTTTGTTTGATGAAAATGAAATGATTTGCTTGGTTGGTTGATTTTTTGTGTTGTTTTTGGTTAATGACTTAATTAACCTTGATTTTGTGTGGTTATAATTCAACCACACTTCCTTCCCTTCTATGTCATGCCTACATCACTTTGTGATGTCATCACCCCTCCTTTGTCCTCTTTCTATTGGTTGGATGACATCACCCCCACTAATCCCTTTGATTAGCTTTTAATTGTTTCCCTAATGACCGCTGATCTGTTATACGGTTCGCTTAACTTTCGTTTTCATTTATCGTTCGAGGGATCATACCCGGGATCTTATTACTTAGGTTCCCTTAACCTTTCTCAATACATTAAATTCCTTTTTATGATCCTCTATTATAATCCTTTAATTTAAATCCTTTTTATCCTGTTACCTTATACTCAATTCTCTCCAGTATCTTGTGGATTTCCGGGAAAAATCAAAGTGTTCGGAATTGGATTCTGACGATCTTTACATACACTTATATACCACATAGAGTACTAATAATATCCCATAAGATCAATAACAGAACCCCTACATAGCGTGGCATGAAAAGTTTTCTCGTTCAGCAAAAACACTATTCATAAGGGTTTCAAAATTTCTCAAAAATTGGGGTTATTACAGTCTCCCCTCCTTAAAAGGATTCCGTCCCGGAATCAGATAGAAAACAAATGGGGATACTTGCTTAGCATTACACTTTCTAACTCTCGAGTCAATTTTCCCACATTGTGGTTCTACCACCAAACTCTGCCTAGTTTGATAATCCTTCTCCTAAGCACTTGTTCCTTTTCACTCTATAACCCTTCCTGGTTGCTCCATATAGGTTACGTCGGGTTGCATATCTATGCGCTCATATGTCTCTATTTATCTGGCATCTGAATTACACTTCCTTAACATTGATACGTGAAACACGTTACGACCTGCTACATGTTCGGGGTTAGGGCTAGCTCATATGCTAACTTCCCAAACGTCTTAATATATCTAAGGGTCCAACAAATTGTAGACTTAGCTTTCCTTTCTTTCTGAACCTCATCAATCATTTCCAAGGGATACCTATATCATTACTAGGTCCCCTATTTCATACTCTTTATCCTTTCGTGTCAAATCAACATACTTATCATGTCCATCTTGGGCTACTACCAGCCGTCCTCTGATTAGATCTATCATATCCTTGGTCCTTTGGACTACTGCGGGTCCGAGCATCTTGCGCTCTACAACTTCATCCTAACATAAGGGAGATCGACATTGTCTTCCCTTAAGGATCTCATAAGGCGACATCTCGATAATGACATATGAATCTATTGTCGTAAGATAACTTAATCCGAATTAAGTGATCATTCCAAATTCTTTCAAGTCTATTACACAGACTCTCATCATAGCTTCTAATCATTATAGCTTTTGCTTCTCACTACCCATCCTTTTTCCCAGTTCGTAGTCGCTACTACCTTCCGTTCCTAATATTATACTAGTTATACTTTTGCTCGCTAGCGTTCTATAACTTTTTAATAACCACGTCAACCTTAGTATCACGAATGTGTTTCCATTCCGCATACTACCACCACTTTATTACTCCTTTTTCAGTTGTTTCTATTTTCCAAAATTTGATCAATCAAATAGAAGTAAAGGAATTTGTTGAGAGATCACTATGATCATGAAGACTTGTTATATCGCATAGTTAGTACAGAAGGTGGCCAACCTTTAGTACTTGACAAGCAATTAAACAACATGCGGTATCCTACTAGGCTTCTATCACAAAGATAGATAGTCATTCGGCAATACCTCCCCTTCTGGAAGGGTTGTTCTTCTCAGCTCACATGAAATGAAAAGAAGAGAAAAGAGCAAACTGAAGAGAATTGTATATATATGTAAAAAAATATTGCCATAAAATATCTGGCTTGGAATCTACCTCTGAACTATAGAGGTTTGTCATAGGAGAACAAAACATATATGTATTTATATCAACATCAAGTATTATAGCATCGTATTTCACATGCCTAAATATTTTCTATTCCGTCCATCATTCTATGGACCCATGCACTTCCTCTAGCTTATACACAATTACCTTTGAAACTCCCTCGATATCGAAAATCGAACCTGGGATCTCATTCTAGACATCATCGTTACTAGAATTCTATGCTTGCATCGCAACCTTCCTCGTATAATAATACGGCTCTCTATTGATAAGAAAGAATAAATATTCAATAGGTAGATACTCTACTTAATTAGTCTATCAATGATAACTTATACACTACCACTACCCGATTAGTGGTACTCAATCTCAACACCCATTCCAATACAACTCTCACGGTTGTAATCAGCTCATTACTCGCAGAATCATTGCTGCCTTACTATGGTCCACCACTGACCTACTGTAGTCATTCATTTTCCATGAAGTCTTAATAGCTAACCCTACGGAGTCCATACATCTCGTATCTAATTCTCCTAAGGAGTTAACATAACCACCAATCACAATTCATGAAGAACACTCCAAACTCTGACGTACTTTCATGACATGAAGCAGATACAATTGCAGAAGAGTTTCAATCAAAGCAACGATAGCAGGTTAATACCATTTTTAATCATATGCCTTAAATAGAAGACTTAACTCAAAGGTTCGTCTAGTCCTTTTGGAAACATGGTCCTGGCTTATTCTCAAGATAGTACCTCCTAAGATAGATAGCCCGTTCATGGCGATTACACGAATTAAACCTTTGCCAACTACTATTACGGTTGGGTATTGCACAGTCATCAGAAGGAATGTCAATCTTCCAAACCATAATACAATCTGCATAGCTTTAACCATCATCACTGTATTCCTTTGGCACAAGCGCCTATAATTATCCTCTTACCTTTAAAGTGTCGGCCACCTCTTTGGCCTTTCCTGATAGTAAAATTTCCTTACAGTCAATGTCATTTTAACCACCTCCAAATAAATTTTCCACCTTATTTCAATCACAGCTTATGTGAAGATGTTTTCCTTAAAATCTGATGAGTAAAAAAAAAATCACCATTTTTCCATAAGTTATTGCCTCAGTCTTTAGAGGTTAATCACTGTCATGACTGACTCTCAATCATAATTAGAACATCTTTATCTTAAGTCCTAATTGCCCGGAACAATTTCGACCATTATTGGTTCGATCCATACCTTCTCGTGGTTTAACACGTGCCTCACTTGGCATCATTATAATTACGTCATATTTCCTTTATCAACATTTCTATTCTTGAGAATTTTGAATATTACCTTTCTCATTGTAAAACCTCTAAGGTTATCCTTGAATCGTTCCTCCTGTATTCCCTAGATACAGGGCATATCAAAATACCATATACTAATACTAGAATCATTGTCTATATACTTTTGAAAAAATTTCTCCACTGATTCTTAAAGGTTGTTGTTACCTTAACCCTTTCCCAATCATACTGTCAAAACTCATACTGTTCCTATTAAGGGTGACATGCCAACCTTTATGCAGTCCCCTAGGATTCATTTTAAGTTACCAATGTTCTATCCTTAATTCCACCTTTAAAAGGTACCTGCATCCTTCCACGAATAAATCAAGTCCTATTTCCTTGATAGATTATCATATTCATCATTCCCACCTCGATAGTCTATACCTAACTTCATAATAACATCCTTATTCAAATTGAGGTCAATTCATATGGCCTCCAAAAGATAACAACAGTTATCCGCTTGTCTTGCCTAATTTGGTAACGATAACAAGGATGTTCTGGAAGATATTGGGTCGTGTTCAACGTGAACTTCTTCTTAATAATTCCTTATTTACTTTTGTTGTTTATCTCAACAGTCACCTCAATGTTGGGATATCTTTCATACCTGACGTCTACCTTTCTGGGTATCGAGCCACCGGTCTTACATTTCACATTATTGAAGGTCACTTCCTTCATCCAATTTTTTTTCCTGATTTCTTACTTTCTTGTCTCCTCAGTCTATCTGTGTCTCAATATTTATCCTTCGAACTATCTCAAGGTTTCCTCGAATCCTCCCAACTTAAAGGGGGTACAATATATGTATCTCTTATGCCTTCAACCATCAATTTTAACTCATGGTGGATCATCATCACCCTGACGATTACATACTTTTCTATTTCTATTGCTATGAGTCTTTAGGGTTTCCTCATACCCAACTCCCTTGTCATTCCTCAAACTCTATTGCCGTTATATTCCTTTCTCTTATCATTATTTCATGAACCAACACAACATAAGCATTGATTTCAAACATCCCGTCATTCTGGATTCGTGTCTACAGAACGAATCTTGACAACTTTTACATCTTAGATTCATAATTCATCATACTCGTCTGCCTTTGTTCTGACTCTAAAGCTTTTACACTATCTCCATAACCTTGGGAATTACTTTCCCGAAAACAATTGACTGAACTTACATCAGTTTATTCTAACCTCTGGCTCCGTGCCTTTCTTGGTCTTTCACCAGCAGGTGGTCTCTCTCTTAGGAGGGTAAGTGACAAAAACAGTCTTTTGTGGTTCGTCAATCATTTAGAATCTCAAATGATTCCTATATTTCCTTTAGCCAGGCTCTTGCCTCGACTAGGTCAACCTGTTCCTTGGAACTCTGAGAGCTTAGAGACTTAAAGGTCCTGAAAGAATTTCCTATCGCATTGTTTCCTCAAGGTGGTGGTTGGGGATAATAGTCTAAGTTCTGTCTAGACAGGTCCATGAATTGCCGTATAGGAGTACCGTCTCGGTCTCCTTTCCTTACTCGACTTTCTGTTTCCTTAGTATGAAATGTTTCATCCTACTCCCCATAATTGGAGTCATCTTTTAATTTAAAATCCTCATTTTCCACTCCATTATGTCATGGGTTCCTTCTATCTTGATGGCGACCTCCCTGACTATCACGTTCAGGGTTTGCTCTAAATCTTATTCCTCAAACTATGGCTCTCATCTAAGTTCTCATCCTTACGCTCTTGAACTTTCGGAACCCAAATTCTATAGGAATACCTCATTATTCCCTTATCATCTTTCTCTGGCACCGTATGCTCTTTTCCAATAATTCGGTCTCTATTGCAATCTCAAACAGCTTTTCGGTACCGGCTCCGGTTACCTTCGCTACTATTTCCAAAATCTCTTATAAACTCTCCCAAAGACATTATCATCTTGAGTCTCTCCTTTTTACTAAGGGCATCAGCCACCACATTGGCTTTCCCCGAATGATAAAGAATCTCCCAATCATTATTCTTGATTAGCTCTAACTGCCTACTCTGGCATATGTTGAGCTCTTTCTACGTGAAAATGTACTAGAGCACTTATGGCTTAGGTAATTCTCGCACTTCTCTCCATACAAGTAGTGCCTCCAATCTTTAGGGTAAAACTATTGCCACGAGCCTAAGCTCATGGGCGGGGATATCGAATTTCATATTACCTTAATTGTCTTGACATGTACGCGATTACCTTACCGTGTTGCATAAGCACGCACCCTAAGCCCTTGTGCGAAGCGTCACTACACTTCACAAAATCTCCTTTTCCATCCGGCAATGCCAGCATAGGGGCCATCACCAACCTCTGCTTCAGTTCTTGAAAGCTGTTCTCCGCATTTCTCTGTCCATTCGAACTTCCCAGTCTTACGAGTAAGCCGCGTTAAAGGGGCTACTATCTTTACAAACTTGAACGAACCTCCGGTAGTGACCGGCCAATCCCACCTCTGGTAGTCGACCAAACCATGGTCATCAATTCATCAGTGGTCCTTTATCCAATTTTGTCAGGATCCTCCATGGGATCCTCCTCAACAACTATCCCTTCTAGGACAACATCCTCTACCGCTACATCCTCAATATCAACATCATCCGGTCCTGCATTAGGACACTCTATCGGATCCACAATCCGATCTCCAATTAGTAATAAAACATCATCGCGCTGTTGCTCCTCAACCTCAGGGTTCGGAGTCCCGCTACCATATACGATAATGAACTACGCTCCTATCACGATATTTATAAGGGTTCCCATAAGGGTTTTAACTTTCAGTACTATGTTAGGTAGTCCGACTATGAACTTGGCAAGAGTTCTTATTATCTTAGTAAACTTATTATCTTAACGTCCCATCATCTCTGAGGTTTATAACGCTTAGCTCTGATACCACTTCTGTAACACCCCTAGATCCGGGGTCGGGGATCCGGGTCATCACGGTCTTTCTTTCCACAATATCACTTCACTTAATTAATAATAATAACCTTATACTGTGACCCCACACTAACACACACCACAACCCGTTATAGTCTCAGAGATGAAATTTAAATAAGTACAAGTCTTTGAATCCACAATTTAAAAGTTATTACAACCCAAAATGATTACTTGATAAATTTACAGTTAATTGCCATTATCTGCCACAAGTTATAATTATACATAATTTGATTCTCAAAAATAGAATGCCTGATCTACCAATAGATCTACCTCTGCAGCTATAGCAGCCACAACATCATCGGGAAGACGCGGGATGCTTCCCACGCGCTTGCGCTGGGTCTGCTGGAGTCTGGCCATCTTTCCTAACTGTTGTTGTGTGATGAAGAAATAAAGCAAGAGTGAGCCTTACAGCTCGCAAGATAATATGTAGTGATAACAATAATATAAGTATCTAAATGGATACTTACTAGAATCTTTTATCATGAGTAAGATAATTACTTACTAGATATAAGTAAAAATAAGGGATGAAGTTACCAAATACTTCACTATACTTATATCATTTATAAAGCTACTTGAACTACCACTGTTCAAAGTATAATGAGCTTTCAACAGTTCATCACATAGATGAGACTACAAGACAAGATTTGAATAGATTAAATCTTTAAAATATCATCAAAATAAAATGAAGTTACGAGATACTTCATTTGATGCAAACATCATTTTGAAAACTTGACCCTGCCAACACTCAACAATCGCCCAACCGTAGCCTTTCTATCGAAATGCTCTGGGTAGTGTTGCAGAAATATCCAATTGGATGATGAACTCATTACGGGAGTTTGCCGCGCCAGGAAGACCACTTACGATGATCAGTCGTAGTAGTGCAACCCCACCATTTTCTACATGTAGAGGAGAACCTGTTGGATTTACTTGTCAACCGAACACTGAACTCCTAAGGAATGGACCGCCTTAGCGGAACTTCCAGGCCATTTGGGCCAATATAATAAGGCTGGGCCGGCGCTACTCGACCACTTACGCCACTCCTAGTTCAGATGAAATCCATGACTCTGAAACGTAAAGCTCGTTCCCCCTTTCCCCAAGTAGAAACTTGTTGATACGGCTTCACCAAGAAGTCGTATCTAGTTGGAAAGGAAAACTCACCGATATTTCCCAGGCGATGCCTGTTAATGGATTAACTTGTTCCAAGAATTTTACTTCCCGAATATTGGGTAAGTAATCAAAAACTCTTTTACCAAGACAGCAACCTTGTTGCGAATATAAAATAGTTCACAGAGCCGGATTCCCCAGGTTTTGAGCGAGTATTTAAATCCCCTTAAAAAGGAAGATCTTAAATATAAAAATGAGTTTTGGGATCCGCTCTAACTTTTAAAAATCATTTTGAAGACTCGAAAACACTTTAAAGAGTGTTTGGAGTAAAACTGATTTAATGAAGTAAATCAGTCCCCAGTATATTTAGAAAATGTCTGAATATTATTATTTAAATAATATTCCCACAAAGAATTATCTTTATAAAAATAATTGAAGTAGAAGTATTAAAACTTATACTTGAAACGAGTATTAAATAATCAAAGATATACTTATATGAAAGTATTATCTTTATTTGAATAATCGAAAATAAGTTTGATTATTGACACTTTATTCTTTAATAAAATAAAGAATATACCCCAGCAACCTCAAATGAATATTCAAATAATATTCATTAATTAATATAAACTGAGTCATAAGCCTTCGAATGAATATTCAAATAATATTCAATAAATAATATAAAAGAGTCATAAGCCCTCAAATGAATATTCAAATAATATTCAGATAAATAAATAAAAGGAGTCATACGCCTTCGAATAATATTCGAAATAATATTCAATAATAAAATAAAGTTAAAGTTATCGAATAAACCTTATTCGATTAATAGTTTGGAAAACTATAACCATATATATATATATAAATATATATATATATCCATATCCATATATACAAAATCTACTCGGGATCCTCGACTCCCGGTTTTAGAAAATATTTTCACCTTTGGGTCCCTATACTAAGGGTATATGCAAGTTACCGCTATCCTCTAGCATAGGTATTATCAACTGAACCAACAGATATATAACTCAAGAATATGAGACAGGCATGCATATATATATACCATATCAGCATGCTTCAATATATCACAACATTTGCTAATTAACCAATATGCATTTATCGCAAGATCATGCATATACAAATGTATGCATCACAACAACAGTATAACGGATAGAATACTTGCCTGAGCGACTTGGGGAGATAAAAGGCTCGGGACGAGTCTGGTAACCTATAAACAACAAGTAAGTTGGAATTAAACCAAAATCACTTGTAAATCTATACTTTAACTAACTTAGACTCTAACGCTTGTTTTGCGCTCACTGATTCGCTTAAGTCACTCGGGTACCCTCGGCTCCACCATTTTTAATAATTTAACCTTTACGAGTTTTAAAGCGATTCCTTCGCGAGTGTCTTACCAACTGCCTAAAACACTTACCATAAATGTTTCATACATTAATTAACCCTTTTTGGTCTTTAACCTATGTTTCAAAGTAAGGCGAGGGGAAAAGTTTCGTTCGCAAAACGCCGTTACTTGAAACGGTCGTTTCTCCTAAACCGTGCATCGGAATCGAACGAACTACATATCAAAACGAAGCTCGTAACATGAGTTATCTAAACATGGCAGTGGTCATAATCTAGCAGGGGGTTCTCGGGTCCTAATGCTATGCACAAAAACAGTCCAAAGAAAATCGGACGTTACGACGGCTATGTTTACGCGATTTCCCAATTTTAAACCATTCAAAACCATCCCAAATCAACCTCAAATCCAACATACAAACAACATCCATCCTTTTCACATCATAACAACCCCAACCAATTCAATTTAATCATTCATACTTATGCCTAAGCTTAACTTTAATCATACTTAAGTTCTTTTAATCAAAACAACAACATTTACCAATCCAACAACATCCCAAAACTCACTAATCTCTACATACACAATCATCAAGCCTCTCATGAACTAAAATACTCATATTATGCTCTTAACATTCAATAACAAAGCTTGGTTAAGAGATTATACCTTCCTTGAAGCTTTTTAACACAACACAAAAGCTTTGAATGCCTAAAGAACCTTGATCCTTGCTTGTATCACCTTAATCTTTCATAAAAATTCAAGAAAACTAAAGTTATTTCTTGAAGGTTACTATTCACCATCTTCTTCCTTGATTTATAGAAAAAGATTGGCTTGGAATTAGAAGCTTAAACTTATAGGAAGTATGTAACTATCCATGGGGAAGCTTAGATAATTACCTTGCTAAATAGTAAGTGGTGGAGCTTGGATCTTCAAATTTTAAGAAAGAAGCCGAGAGTTAGCTTGGGAAGAAAGAGGTTTTTGTGTTTTGTTTGATGAAAATGAAATGATTTGCTTGGTTGGTTGATTTTTTGTGTTGTTTTTGGTTAATGACTTAATTAACCTTGATTTTGTGTGGTTATAATTCAACCACACTTCCTTCCCTTCTATGTCATGCCTACATCACTTTGTGATGTCATCACCCCTCCTTTGTCCTCTTTCTATTGGTTGGATGACATCACCCCCACTAATCCCTTTGATTAGCTTTTAATTGTTTCCCTAATGACCGCTGATCTGTTATACGGTTCGCTTAACTTTCGTTTTCATTTATCGTTCGAGGGATCATACCCGGGATCTTATTACTTAGGTTCCCTTAACCTTTCTCAATACATTAAATTCCTTTTTATGATCCTCTATTATAATCCTTTAATTTAAATCCTTTTTATCCTGTTACCTTATACTCAATTCTCTCCGTATCTTGTGGATTTCCGGGAAAAATCAAAGTGTTCGGAATTGGATTCTGACGATCTTTACATACACTTATATACCACATAGAGTACTAATAATATCCCATAAGATCAATAACAGAACCCCTACATAGCGTGGCATGAAAAGTTTTCTCGTTCAGCAAAAACACTATTCATAAGGGTTTCAAAATTTCTCAAAAATTGGGGTTATTACAGTCTCCCCTCCTTAAAAGGATTCCGTCCCGGAATCAGATAGAAAACAAATGGGGATACTTGCTTAGCATTACACTTTCTAACTCTCGAGTCAATTTTCCCACATTGTGGTTCTACCACCAAACTCTGCCTAGTTTGATAATCCTTCTCCTAAGCACTTGTTCCTTTTCACTCTATAACCCTTCCTGGTTGCTCCATATAGGTTACGTCGGGTTGCATATCTATGCGCTCATATGTCTCTATTTATCTGGCATCTGAATTACACTTCCTTAACATTGATACGTGAAACACGTTACGACCTGCTACATGTTCGGGGTTAGGGCTAGCTCATATGCTAACTTCCCAAACGTCTTAATATATCTAAGGGTCCAACAAATTGTAGACTTAGCTTTCCTTTCTTTCTGAACCTCATCAATCATTTCCAAGGGATACCTATATCATTACTAGGTCCCCTATTTCATACTCTTTATCCTTTCGTGTCAAATCAACATACTTATCATGTCCATCTTGGGCTACTACCAGCCGTCCTCTGATTAGATCTATCATATCCTTGGTCCTTTGGACTACTGCGGGTCCGAGCATCTTGCGCTCTACAACTTCATCCTAACATAAGGGAGATCGACATTGTCTTCCCTTAAGGATCTCATAAGGCGACATCTCGATAATGACATATGATCTATTGTCGTAAGATAACTTAATCCGAATTAAGTGATCATTCCAAATTCTTTCAAGTCTATTACACAGACTCTCATCATAGCTTCTAATCATTATAGCTTTTGCTTCTCACTACCCATCCTTTTTCCCAGTTCGTAGTCGCTACTACCTTCCGTTCCTAATATTATACTAGTTATACTTTTGCTCGCTAGCGTTCTATAACTTTTTAATAACCACGTCAACCTTAGTATCACGAATGTGTTTCCATTCCGCATACTACCACCACTTTATTACTCCTTTTTCAGTTGTTTCTATTTTCCAAAATTTGATCAATCAAATAGAAGTAAAGGAATTTGTTGAGAGATCACTATGATCATGAAGACTTGTTATATCGCATAGTTAGTACAGAAGGTGGCCAACCTTTAGTACTTGACAAGCAATTAAACAACATGCGGTATCCTACTAGGCTTCTATCACAAAGATAGATAGTCATTCGGCAATACCTCCCCTTCTGGAAGGGTTGTTCTTCTCAGCTCACATGAAATGAAAAGAAGAGAAAAGAGCAAACTGAAGAGAATTGTATATATATGTAAAAAAATATTGCCATAAAATATCTGGCTTGGAATCTACCTCTGAACTATAGAGGTTTGTCATAGGAGAACAAAACATATATGTATTTATATCAACATCAAGTATTATAGCATCGTATTTCACATGCCTAAATATTTTCTATTCCGTCCATCATTCTATGGACCCATGCACTTCCTCTAGCTTATACACAATTACCTTTGAAACTCCCTCGATATCGAAAATCGAACCTGGGATCTCATTCTAGACATCATCGTTACTAGAATTCTATGCTTGCATCGCAACCTTCCTCGTATAATAATACGGCTCTCTATTGATAAGAAAGAATAAATATTCAATAGGTAGATACTCTACTTAATTAGTCTATCAATGATAACTTATACACTACCACTACCCGATTAGTGGTACTCAATCTCAACACCCATTCCAATACAACTCTCACGGTTGTAATCAGCTCATTACTCGCAGAATCATTGCTGCCTTACTATGGTCCACCACTGACCTACTGTAGTCATTCATTTTCCATGAAGTCTTAATAGCTAACCCTACGGAGTCCATACATCTCGTATCTAATTCTCCTAAGGAGTTAACATAACCACCAATCACAATTCATGAAGAACACTCCAAACTCTGACGTACTTTCATGACATGAAGCAGATACAATTGCAGAAGAGTTTCAATCAAAGCAACGATAGCAGGTTAATACCATTTTTAATCATATGCCTTAAATAGAAGACTTAACTCAAAGGTTCGTCTAGTCCTTTTGGAAACATGGTCCTGGCTTATTCTCAAGATAGTACCTCCTAAGATAGATAGCCCGTTCATGGCGATTACACGAATTAAACCTTTGCCAACTACTATTACGGTTGGGTATTGCACAGTCATCAGAAGGAATGTCAATCTTCCAAACCATAATACAATCTGCATAGCTTTAACCATCATCACTGTATTCCTTTGGCACAAGCGCCTATAATTATCCTCTTACCTTTAAAGTGTCGGCCACCTCTTTGGCCTTTCCTGATAGTAAAATTTCCTTACAGTCAATGTCATTTTAACCACCTCCAAATAAATTTTCCACCTTATTTCAATCACAGCTTATGTGAAGATGTTTTCCTTAAAATCTGATGAGTAAAAAAAAAATCACCATTTTTCCATAAGTTATTGCCTCAGTCTTTAGAGGTTAATCACTGTCATGACTGACTCTCAATCATAATTAGAACATCTTTTATCTTAAGTCCTAATTGCCCGGAACAATTTCGACCATTATTGGTTCGATCCATACCTTCTCGTGGTTTAACACGTGCCTCACTTGGCATCATTATAATTACGTCATATTTCCTTTATCAACATTTCTATTCTTGAGAATTTTGAATATTACCTTTCTCATTGTAAAACCTCTAAGGTTATCCTTGAATCGTTCCTCCTGTATTCCCTAGATACAGGGCATATCAAAATACCATATACTAATACTAGAATCATTGTCTATATACTTTTGAAAAAATTTCTCCACTGATTCTTAAAGGTTGTTGTTACCTTAACCCTTTCCCAATCATACTGTCAAAACTCATACTGTTCCTATTAAGGGTGACATGCCAACCTTTATGCAGTCCCCTAGGATTCATTTTAAGTTACCAATGTTCTATCCTTAATTCCACCTTTAAAAGGTACCTGCATCCTTCCACGAATAAATCAAGTCCTATTTCCTTGATAGATTATCATATTCATCATTCCCACCTCGATAGTCTATACCTAACTTCATAATAACATCCTTATTCAAATTGAGGTCAATTCATATGGCCTCCAAAAGATAACAACAGTTATCCGCTTGTCTTGCCTAATTTGGTAACGATAACAAGGATGTTCTGGAAGATATTGGTCGTGTTCAACGTGAACTTCTTCTTAATAATTCCTTATTTACTTTTGTTGTTTATCTCAACAGTCACCTCAATGTTGGGATATCTTTCATACCTGACGTCTACCTTTCTGGGTATCGAGCCACCGGTCTTACATTTCACATTATTGAAGGTCACTTCCTTCATCCAATTTTTTTTCCTGATTTCTTACTTTCTTGTCTCCTCAGTCTATCTGTGTCTCAATATTTATCCTTCGAACTATCTCAAGGTTTCCTCGAATCCTCCCAACTTAAAGGGGGTACAATATATGTATCTCTTATGCCTTCAACCATCAATTTTAACTCATGGTGGATCATCATCACCCTGACGATTACATACTTTTCTATTTCTATTGCTATGAGTCTTTAGGGTTTCCTCATACCCAACTCCCTTGTCATTCCTCAAACTCTATTGCCGTTATATTCCTTTCTCTTATCATTATTTCATGAACCAACACAACATAAGCATTGATTTCAAACATCCCGTCATTCTGGATTCGTGTCTACAGAACGAATCTTGACAACTTTTACATCTTAGATTCATAATTCATCATACTCGTCTGCCTTTGTTCTGACTCTAAAGCTTTTACACTATCTCCATAACCTTGGGAATTACTTTCCCGAAAACAATTGACTGAACTTACATCAGTTTATTCTAACCTCTGGCTCCGTGCCTTTCTTGGTCTTTCACCAGCAGGTGGTCTCTCTCTTAGGAGGGTAAGTGACAAAAACAGTCTTTTGTGGTTCGTCAATCATTTAGAATCTCAAATGATTCCTATATTTCCTTTAGCCAGGCTCTTGCCTCGACTAGGTCAACCTGTTCCTTGGAACTCTGAGAGCTTAGAGACTTAAAGGTCCTGAAAGAATTTCCTATCGCATTGTTTCCTCAAGGTGGTGGTTGGGGATAATAGTCTAAGTTCTGTCTAGACAGGTCCATGAATTGCCGTATAGGAGTACCGTCTCGGTCTCCTTTCCTTACTCGACTTTCTGTTTCCTTAGTATGAAATGTTTCATCCTACTCCCCATAATTGGAGTCATCTTTTAATTTAAAATCCTCATTTTCCACTCCATTATGTCATGGGTTCCTTCTATCTTGATGGCGACCTCCCTGACTATCACGTTCAGGGTTTGCTCTAAATCTTATTC
Organism: Apium graveolens; assembly: GCF_009905375.1. Classification (NCBI taxonomy): domain Eukaryota; kingdom Viridiplantae; phylum Streptophyta; class Magnoliopsida; order Apiales; family Apiaceae; genus Apium; species Apium graveolens. The sequence goes on from NC_133656.1 coordinate 138,151,880, forward strand.
CTCAAACTATGGCTCTCATCTAAGTTCTCATCCTTACGCTCTTGAACTTTCGGAACCCAAATTCTATAGGAATACCTCATTATTCCCTTATCATCTTTCTCTGGCACCGTATGCTCTTTTCCAATAATTCGGTCTCTATTGCAATCTCAAACAGCTTTTCGGTACCGGCTCCGGTTACCTTCGCTACTATTTCCAAAATCTCTTATAAACTCTCCCAAAGACATTATCATCTTGAGTCTCTCCTTTTTACTAAGGGCATCAGCCACCACATTGGCTTTCCCCGAATGATAAAGAATCTCCCAATCATTATTCTTGATTAGCTCTAACTGCCTACTCTGGCATATGTTGAGCTCTTTCTACGTGAAAATGTACTAGAGCACTTATGGCTTAGGTAATTCTCGCACTTCTCTCCATACAAGTAGTGCCTCCAATCTTTAGGGTAAAACTATTGCCACGAGCCTAAGCTCATGGGCGGGGATATCGAATTTCATATTACCTTAATTGTCTTGACATGTACGCGATTACCTTACCGTGTTGCATAAGCACGCACCCTAAGCCCTTGTGCGAAGCGTCACTACACTTCACAAAATCTCCTTTTCCATCCGGCAATGCCAGCATAGGGGCCATCACCAACCTCTGCTTCAGTTCTTGAAAGCTGTTCTCGCATTTCTCTGTCCATTCGAACTTCCCAGTCTTACGAGTAAGCCGCGTTAAAGGGGCTACTATCTTTACAAACTTGAACGAACCTCCGGTAGTGACCGGCCAATCCCACCTCTGGTAGTCGACCAAACCATGGTCATCAATTCATCAGTGGTCCTTTATCCAATTTTGTCAGGATCCTCCATGGGATCCTCCTCAACAACTATCCCTTCTAGGACAACATCCTCTACCGCTACATCCTCAATATCAACATCATCCGGTCCTGCATTAGGACACTCTATCGGATCCACAATCCGATCTCCAATTAGTAATAAAACATCATCGCGCTGTTGCTCCTCAACCTCAGGGTTCGGAGTCCCGCTACCATATACGATAATGAACTACGCTCCTATCACGATATTTATAAGGGTTCCCATAAGGGTTTTAACTTTCAGTACTATGTTAGGTAGTCCGACTATGAACTTGGCAAGAGTTCTTATTATCTTAGTAAACTTATTATCTTAACGTCCCATCATCTCTGAGGTTTATAACGCTTAGCTCTGATACCACTTCTGTAACACCCCTAGATCCGGGGTCGGGGATCCGGGTCATCACGGTCTTTCTTTCCACAATATCACTTCACTTAATTAATAATAATAACCTTATGCTGTGACCCCACACTAACACACACCACAACCCGTTATAGTCTCAGAGATGAAATTTAAATAAGTACAAGTCTTTGAATCCACAATTTAAAAGTTATTACAACCCAAAATGATTACTTGATAAATTTACAGTTAATTGCCATTATCTGCCACAAGTTATAATTATACATAATTTGATTCTCAAAAATAGAATGCCTGATCTACCAATAGATCTACCTCTGCAGCTATAGCAGCCACAACATCATCGGGAAGACGCGGGATGCTTCCCACGCGCTTGCGCTGGGTCTGCTGGAGTCTGGCCATCTTTCCTAACTGTTGTTGTGTGATGAAGAAATAAAGCAAGAGTGAGCCTTACAGCTCGCAAGATAATATGTAGTGATAACAATAATATAAGTATCTAAATGGATACTTACTAGAATCTTTTATCATGAGTAAGATAATTACTTACTAGATATAAGTAAAAATAAGGGATGAAGTTACCAAATACTTCACTATACTTATATCATTTATAAAGCTACTTGAACTACCACTGTTCAAAGTATAATGAGCTTTCAACAGTTCATCACATAGATGAGACTACAAGACAAGATTTGAATAGATTAAATCTTTAAAATATCATCAAAATAAAATGAAGTTACGAGATACTTCATTTGATGCAAACATCATTTTGAAAACTTGACCCTGCCAACACTCAACAATCGCCCAACCGTAGCCTTTCTATCGAAATGCTCTGGGTAGTGTTGCAGAAATATCCAATTGGATGATGAACTCATTACGGGAGTTTGCCGCGCCAGGAAGACCACTTACGATGATCAGTCGTAGTAGTGCAACCCCACCATTTTCTACATGTAGAGGAGAACCTGTCGGATTTACTTGTCAACCGAACACTGAACTCCTAAGGAATGGACCGCCTTAGCGGAACTTCCAGGCCATTTGGGCCAATATAATAAGGCTGGGCCGGCGCTACTCGACCACTTACGCCACTCCTAGTTCAGATGAAATCCATGACTCTGAAACGTAAAGCTCGTTCCCCCTTTCCCCAAGTAGAAACTTGTTGATACGGCTTCACCAAGAAGTCGTATCTAGTTGGAAAGGAAAACTCACCGATATTTCCCAGGCGATGCCTGTTAATGGATTAACTTGTTCCAAGAATTTTACTTCCCGAATATTGGGTAAGTAATCAAAAACTCTTTTACCAAGACAGCAACCTTGTTGCGAATATAAAATAGTTCACAGAGCCGGATTCCCCAGGTTTTGAGCGAGTATTTAAATCCCCTTAAAAAGGAAGATCTTAAATATAAAAATGAGTTTTGGGATCCGCTCTAACTTTTAAAATCATTTTGAAGACTCGAAAACACTTTAAAGAGTGTTTGGAGTAAAACTGATTTAATGAAGTAAATCAGTCCCCAGTATATTTAGAAAATGTCTGAATATTATTATTTAAATAATATTCCCACAAAGAATTATCTTTATAAAAATAATTGAAGTAGAAGTATTAAAACTTATACTTGAAACGAGTATTAAATAATCAAAGATATACTTATATGAAAGTATTATCTTTATTTGAATAATCGAAAATAAGTTTGATTATTGACACTTTATTCTTTAATAAAATAAAGAATATACCCCAGCAACCTCAAATGAATATTCAAATAATATTCATTAATTAATATAAACTGAGTCATAAGCCTTCGAATGAATATTCAAATAATATTCAATAAATAATATAAAAGAGTCATAAGCCCTCAAATGAATATTCAAATAATATTCAGATAAATAAATAAAAGGAGTCATACGCCTTCGAATAATATTCGAAATAATATTCAATAATAAAATAAAGTTAAAGTTATCGAATAAACCTTATTCGATTAATAGTTTGGAAAACTATAACCATATATATATATATAAATATATATATATATCCATATCCATATATACAAAATCTACTCGGGATCCTCGACTCCCGGTTTTAGAAAATATTTTCACCTTTGGGTCCCTATACTAAGGGTATATGCAAGTTACCGCTATCCTCTAGCATAGGTATTATCAACTGAACCAACAGATATATAACTCAAGAATATGAGACAGGCATGCATATATATATACCATATCAGCATGCTTCAATATATCACAACATTTGCTAATTAACCAATATGCATTTATCGCAAGATCATGCATATACAAATGTATGCATCACAACAACAGTATAACGGATAGAATACTTGCCTGAGCGACTTGGGGAGATAAAAGGCTCGGGACGAGTCTGGTAACCTATAAACAACAAGTAAGTTGGAATTAAACCAAAATCACTTGTAAATCTATACTTTAACTAACTTAGACTCTAACGCTTGTTTTGCGCTCACTGATTCGCTTAAGTCACTCGGGTACCCTCGGCTCCACCATTTTTAATAATTTAACCTTTACGAGTTTTAAAGCGATTCCTTCGCGAGTGTCTTACCAACTGCCTAAAACACTTACCATAAATGTTTCATACATTAATTAACCCTTTTTGGTCTTTAACCTATGTTTCAAAGTAAGGCGAGGGGAAAAGTTTCGTTCGCAAAACGCCGTTACTTGAAACGGTCGTTTCTCCTAAACCGTGCATCGGAATCGAACGAACTACATATCAAAACGAAGCTCGTAACATGAGTTATCTAAACATGGCAGTGGTCATAATCTAGCAGGGGGTTCTCGGGTCCTAATGCTATGCACAAAAACAGTCCAAAGAAAATCGGACGTTACGACGGCTATGTTTACGCGATTTCCCAATTTTAAACCATTCAAAACCATCCCAAATCAACCTCAAATCCAACATACAAACAACATCCATCCTTTTCACATCATAACAACCCCAACCAATTCAATTTAATCATTCATACTTATGCCTAAGCTTAACTTTAATCATACTTAAGTTCTTTTAATCAAAACAACAACATTTACCAATCCAACAACATCCCAAAACTCACTAATCTCTACATACACAATCATCAAGCCTCTCATGAACTAAAATACTCATATTATGCTCTTAACATTCAATAACAAAGCTTGGTTAAGAGATTATACCTTCCTTGAAGCTTTTAACACAACACAAAAGCTTTGAATGCCTAAAGAACCTTGATCCTTGCTTGTATCACCTTAATCTTTCATAAAAATTCAAGAAAACTAAAGTTATTTCTTGAAGGTTACTATTCACCATCTTCTTCCTTGATTTATAGAAAAAGATTGGCTTGGAATTAGAAGCTTAAACTTATAGGAAGTATGTAACTATCCATGGGGAAGCTTAGATAATTACCTTGCTAAATAGTAAGTGGTGGAGCTTGGATCTTCAAATTTTAAGAAAGAAGCCGAGAGTTAGCTTGGGAAGAAAGAGGTTTTTGTGTTTTGTTTGATGAAAATGAAATGATTTGCTTGGTTGGTTGATTTTTTGTGTTGTTTTTGGTTAATGACTTAATTAACCTTGATTTTGTGTGGTTATAATTCAACCACACTTCCTTCCCTTCTATGTCATGCCTACATCACTTTGTGATGTCATCACCCCTCCTTTGTCCTCTTTCTATTGGTTGGATGACATCACCCCCACTAATCCCTTTGATTAGCTTTTAATTGTTTCCCTAATGACCGCTGATCTGTTATACGGTTCGCTTAACTTTCGTTTTCATTTATCGTTCGAGGGATCATACCCGGGATCTTATTACTTAGGTTCCCTTAACCTTTCTCAATACATTAAATTCCTTTTTATGATCCTCTATTATAATCCTTTAATTTAAATCCTTTTTATCCTGTTACCTTATACTCAATTCTCTCCGTATCTTGTGGATTTCCGGGAAAAATCAAAGTGTTCGGAATTGGATTCTGACGATCTTTACATACACTTATATACCACATAGAGTACTAATAATATCCCATAAGATCAATAACAGAACCCCTACATAGCGTGGCATGAAAAGTTTTCTCGTTCAGCAAAAACACTATTCATAAGGGTTTCAAAATTTCTCAAAAATTGGGGTTATTACAGTCTCCCCTCCTTAAAAGGATTCCGTCCCGGAATCAGATAGAAAACAAATGGGGATACTTGCTTAGCATTACACTTTCTAACTCTCGAGTCAATTTTCCCACATTGTGGTTCTACCACCAAACTCTGCCTAGTTTGATAATCCTTCTCCTAAGCACTTGTTCCTTTTCACTCTATAACCCTTCCTGGTTGCTCCATATAGGTTACGTCGGGTTGCATATCTATGCGCTCATATGTCTCTATTTATCTGGCATCTGAATTACACTTCCTTAACATTGATACGTGAAACACGTTACGACCTGCTACATGTTCGGGGTTAGGGCTAGCTCATATGCTAACTTCCCAAACGTCTTAATATATCTAAGGGTCCAACAAATTGTAGACTTAGCTTTCCTTTCTTTCTGAACCTCATCAATCATTTCCAAGGGATACCTATATCATTACTAGGTCCCCTATTTCATACTCTTTATCCTTTCGTGTCAAATCAACATACTTATCATGTCCATCTTGGGCTACTACCAGCCGTCCTCTGATTAGATCTATCATATCCTTGGTCCTTTGGACTACTGCGGGTCCGAGCATCTTGCGCTCTACAACTTCATCCTAACATAAGGGAGATCGACATTGTCTTCCCTTAAGGATCTCATAAGGCGACATCTCGATAATGACATATGATCTATTGTCGTAAGATAACTTAATCCGAATTAAGTGATCATTCCAAATTCTTTCAAGTCTATTACACAGACTCTCATCATAGCTTCTAATCATTATAGCTTTTGCTTCTCACTACCCATCCTTTTTCCCAGTTCGTAGTCGCTACTACCTTCCGTTCCTAATATTATACTAGTTATACTTTTGCTCGCTAGCGTTCTATAACTTTTTAATAACCACGTCAACCTTAGTATCACGAATGTGTTTCCATTCCGCATACTACCACCACTTTATTACTCCTTTTTCAGTTGTTTCTATTTTCCAAAATTTGATCAATCAAATAGAAGTAAAGGAATTTGTTGAGAGATCACTATGATCATGAAGACTTGTTATATCGCATAGTTAGTACAGAAGGTGGCCAACCTTTAGTACTTGACAAGCAATTAAACAACATGCGGTATCCTACTAGGCTTCTATCACAAAGATAGATAGTCATTCGGCAATACCTCCCCTTCTGGAAGGGTTGTTCTTCTCAGCTCACATGAAATGAAAAGAAGAGAAAAGAGCAAACTGAAGAGAATTGTATATATATGTAAAAAAATATTGCCATAAAATATCTGGCTTGGAATCTACCTCTGAACTATAGAGGTTTGTCATAGGAGAACAAAACATATATGTATTTATATCAACATCAAGTATTATAGCATCGTATTTCACATGCCTAAATATTTTCTATTCCGTCCATCATTCTATGGACCCATGCACTTCCTCTAGCTTATACACAATTACCTTTGAAACTCCCTCGATATCGAAAATCGAACCTGGGATCTCATTCTAGACATCATCGTTACTAGAATTCTATGCTTGCATCGCAACCTTCCTCGTATAATAATACGGCTCTCTATTGATAAGAAAGAATAAATATTCAATAGGTAGATACTCTACTTAATTAGTCTATCAATGATAACTTATACACTACCACTACCCGATTAGTGGTACTCAATCTCAACACCCATTCCAATACAACTCTCACGGTTGTAATCAGCTCATTACTCGCAGAATCATTGCTGCCTTACTATGGTCCACCACTGACCTACTGTAGTCATTCATTTTCCATGAAGTCTTAATAGCTAACCCTACGGAGTCCATACATCTCGTATCTAATTCTCCTAAGGAGTTAACATAACCACCAATCACAATTCATGAAGAACACTCCAAACTCTGACGTACTTTCATGACATGAAGCAGATACAATTGCAGAAGAGTTTCAATCAAAGCAACGATAGCAGGTTAATACCATTTTTAATCATATGCCTTAAATAGAAGACTTAACTCAAAGGTTCGTCTAGTCCTTTTGGAAACATGGTCCTGGCTTATTCTCAAGATAGTACCTCCTAAGATAGATAGCCCGTTCATGGCGATTACACGAATTAAACCTTTGCCAACTACTATTACGGTTGGGTATTGCACAGTCATCAGAAGGAATGTCAATCTTCCAAACCATAATACAATCTGCATAGCTTTAACCATCATCACTGTATTCCTTTGGCACAAGCGCCTATAATTATCCTCTTACCTTTAAAGTGTCGGCCACCTCTTTGGCCTTTCCTGATAGTAAAATTTCCTTACAGTCAATGTCATTTTAACCACCTCCAAATAAATTTTCCACCTTATTTCAATCACAGCTTATGTGAAGATGTTTTCCTTAAAATCTGATGAGTAAAAAAAAATCACCATTTTTCCATAAGTTATTGCCTCAGTCTTTAGAGGTTAATCACTGTCATGACTGACTCTCAATCATAATTAGAACATCTTTTATCTTAAGTCCTAATTGCCCGGAACAATTTCGACCATTATTGGTTCGATCCATACCTTCTCGTGGTTTAACACGTGCCTCACTTGGCATCATTATAATTACGTCATATTTCCTTTATCAACATTTCTATTCTTGAGAATTTTGAATATTACCTTTCTCATTGTAAAACCTCTAAGGTTATCCTTGAATCGTTCCTCCTGTATTCCCTAGATACAGGGCATATCAAAATACCATATACTAATACTAGAATCATTGTCTATATACTTTTGAAAAAATTTCTCCACTGATTCTTAAAGGTTGTTGTTACCTTAACCCTTTCCCAATCATACTGTCAAAACTCATACTGTTCCTATTAAGGGTGACATGCCAACCTTTATGCAGTCCCCTAGGATTCATTTTAAGTTACCAATGTTCTATCCTTAATTCCACCTTTAAAAGGTACCTGCATCCTTCCACGAATAAATCAAGTCCTATTTCCTTGATAGATTATCATATTCATCATTCCCACCTCGATAGTCTATACCTAACTTCATAATAACATCCTTATTCAAATTGAGGTCAATTCATATGGCCTCCAAAAGATAACAACAGTTATCCGCTTGTCTTGCCTAATTTGGTAACGATAACAAGGATGTTCTGGAAGATATTGGTCGTGTTCAACGTGAACTTCTTCTTAATAATTCCTTATTTACTTTTGTTGTTTATCTCAACAGTCACCTCAATGTTGGGATATCTTTCATACCTGACGTCTACCTTTCTGGGTATCGAGCCACCGGTCTTACATTTCACATTATTGAAGGTCACTTCCTTCATCCAATTTTTTTTCCTGATTTCTTACTTTCTTGTCTCCTCAGTCTATCTGTGTCTCAATATTTATCCTTCGAACTATCTCAAGGTTTCCTCGAATCCTCCCAACTTAAAGGGGGTACAATATATGTATCTCTTATGCCTTCAACCATCAATTTTAACTCATGGTGGATCATCATCACCCTGACGATTACATACTTTTCTATTTCTATTGCTATGAGTCTTTAGGGTTTCCTCATACCCAACTCCCTTGTCATTCCTCAAACTCTATTGCCGTTATATTCCTTTCTCTTATCATTATTTCATGAACCAACACAACATAAGCATTGATTTCAAACATCCCGTCATTCTGGATTCGTGTCTACAGAACGAATCTTGACAACTTTTACATCTTAGATTCATAATTCATCATACTCGTCTGCCTTTGTTCTGACTCTAAAGCTTTTACACTATCTCCATAACCTTGGGAATTACTTTCCCGAAAACAATTGACTGAACTTACATCAGTTTATTCTAACCTCTGGCTCCGTGCCTTTCTTGGTCTTTCACCAGCAGGTGGTCTCTCTCTTAGGAGGGTAAGTGACAAAAACAGTCTTTTGTGGTTCGTCAATCATTTAGAATCTCAAATGATTCCTATATTTCCTTTAGCCAGGCTCTTGCCTCGACTAGGTCAACCTGTTCCTTGGAACTCTGAGAGCTTAGAGACTTAAAGGTCCTGAAAGAATTTCCTATCGCATTGTTTCCTCAAGGTGGTGGTTGGGGATAATAGTCTAAGTTCTGTCTAGACAGGTCCATGAATTGCCGTATAGGAGTACCGTCTCGGTCTCCTTTCCTTACTCGACTTTCTGTTTCCTTAGTATGAAATGTTTCATCCTACTCCCCATAATTGGAGTCATCTTTTAATTTAAAATCCTCATTTTCCACTCCATTATGTCATGGGTTCCTTCTATCTTGATGGCGACCTCCCTGACTATCACGTTCAGGGTTTGCTCTAAATCTTATTCCTCAAACTATGGCTCTCATCTAAGTTCTCATCCTTACGCTCTTGAACTTTCGGAACCCAAATTCTATAGGAATACCTCATTATTCCCTTATCATCTTTCTCTGGCACCGTATGCTCTTTTCCAATAATTCGGTCTCTATTGCAATCTCAAACAGCTTTTCGGTACCGGCTCCGGTTACCTTCGCTACTATTTCCAAAATCTCTTATAAACTCTCCCAAAGACATTATCATCTTGAGTCTCTCCTTTTTACTAAGGGCATCAGCCACCACATTGGCTTTCCCCGAATGATAAAGAATCTCCCAATCATTATTCTTGATTAGCTCTAACTGCCTACTCTGGCATATGTTGAGCTCTTTCTACGTGAAAATGTACTAGAGCACTTATGGCTTAGGTAATTCTCGCACTTCTCTCCATACAAGTAGTGCCTCCAATCTTAGGGTAAAACTATTGCCACGAGCCTAAGCTCATGGGCGGGGATATCGAATTTCATATTACCTTAATTGTCTTGACATGTACGCGATTACCTTACCGTGTTGCATAAGCACGCACCCTAAGCCCTTGTGCGAAGCGTCACTACACTTCACAAAATCTCCTTTTCCATCCGACAATGCCAGCATAGGGGCCATCACCAACCTCTGCTTCAGTTCTTGAAAGCTGTTCTCGCATTTCTCTGTCCATTCGAACTTCCCAGTCTTACGAGTAAGCCGCGTTAAAGGGGCTACTATCTTTACAAACTTGAACGAACCTCCGGTAGTGACCGGCCAATCCCACCTCTGGTAGTCGACCAAACCATGGTCATCAATTCATCAGTGGTCCTTTATCCAATTTTGTCAGGATCCTCCATGGGATCCTCCTCAACAACTATCCCTTCTAGGACAACATCCTCTACCGCTACATCCTCAATATCAACATCATCCGGTCCTGCATTAGGACACTCTATCGGATCCACAATCCGATCTCCAATTAGTAATAAAACATCATCGCGCTGTTGCTCCTCAACCTCAGGGTTCGGAGTCCCGCTACCATATACGATAATGAACTACGCTCCTATCACGATATTTATAAGGGTTCCCATAAGGGTTTTAACTTTCAGTACTATGTTAGGTAGTCCGACTATGAACTTGGCAAGAGTTCTTATTATCTTAGTAAACTTATTATCTTAACGTCCCATCATCTCTGAGGTTTATAACGCTTAGCTCTGATACCACTTCTGTAACACCCCTAGATCCGGGGTCGGGGATCCGGGTCATCACGGTCTTTCTTTCCACAATATCACTTCACTTAATTAATAATAATAACCTTATGCTGTGACCCCACACTAACACACACCACAACCCGTTATAGTCTCAGAGATGAAATTTAAATAAGTACAAGTCTTTGAATCCACAATTTAAAAGTTATTACAACCCAAAATGATTACTTGATAAATTTACAGTTAATTGCCATTATCTGCCACAAGTTATAATTATACATAATTTGATTCTCAAAAATAGAATGTCTGATCTACCAATAGATCTACCTCTGCAGCTATAGCAGCCACAACATCATCGGGAAGACGCGGGATGCTTCCCACGCGCTTGCGCTGGGTCTGCTGGAGTCTGGCCATCTTTCCTAACTGTTGTTGTGTGATGAAGAAATAAAGCAAGAGTGAGCCTTACAGCTCGCAAGATAATATGTAGTGATAACAATAATATAAGTATCTAAATGGATACTTACTAGAATCTTTTATCATGAGTAAGATAATTACTTACTAGATATAAGTAAAAATAAGGGATGAAGTTACCAAATACTTCACTATACTTATATCATTTATAAAGCTACTTGAACTACCACTGTTCAAAGTATAATGAGCTTTCAACAGTTCATCACATAGATGAGACTACAAGACAAGATTTGAATAGATTAAATCTTTAAAATATCATCAAAATAAAATGAAGTTACGAGATACTTCATTTGATGCAAACATCATTTTGAAAACTTGACCCTGCCAACACTCAACAATCGCCCAACCGTAGCCTTTCTATCGAAATGCTCTGGGTAGTGTTGCAGAAATATCCAATTGGATGATGAACTCATTACGGGAGTTTGCCGCGCCAGGAAGACCACTTACGATGATCAGTCGTAGTAGTGCAACCCCACCATTTTCTACATGTAGAGGAGAACCTGTCGGATTTACTTGTCAACCGAACACTGAACTCCTAAGGAATGGACCGCCTTAGCGGAACTTCCAGGCCATTTGGGCCAATATAATAAGGCTGGGCCGGCGCTACTCGACCACTTACGCCACTCCTAGTTCAGATGAAATCCATGACTCTGAAACGTAAAGCTCGTTCCCCCTTTCCCCAAGTAGAAACTTGTTGATACGGCTTCACCAAGAAGTCGTATCTAGTTGGAAAGGAAAACTCACCGATATTTCCCAGGCGATGCCTGTTAATGGATTAACTTGTTCCAAGAATTTTACTTCCCGAATATTGGGTAAGTAATCAAAAACTCTTTTACCAAGACAGCAACCTTGTTGCGAATATAAATAGTTCACAGAGCCGGATTCCCCAGGTTTTGAGCGAGTATTTAAATCCCCTTAAAAAGGAAGATCTTAAATATAAAAATGAGTTTTGGGATCCGCTCTAACTTTTAAAATCATTTTGAAGACTCGAAAACACTTTAAAGAGTGTTTGGAGTAAAACTGATTTAATGAAGTAAATCAGTCCCCAGTATATTTAGAAAATGTCTGAATATTATTATTTAAATAATATTCCCACAAAGAATTATCTTTATAAAAATAATTGAAGTAGAAGTATTAAAACTTATACTTGAAACGAGTATTAAATAATCAAAGATATACTTATATGAAAGTATTATCTTTATTTGAATAATCGAAAATAAGTTTGATTATTGACACTTTATTCTTTAATAAAATAAAGAATATACCCCAGCAACCTCAAATGAATATTTAAATAATATTCATTAATTAATATAAACTGAGTCATAAGCCTTCGAATGAATATTCAAATAATATTCAATAAATAATATAAAAGAGTCATAAGCCCTCAAATGAATATTCAAATAATATTCAGATAAATAAATAAAAGGAGTCATACGCCTTCGAATAATATTCGAAATAATATTCAATAATAAAATAAAGTTAAAGTTATCGAATAAACCTTATTCGATTAATAGTTTGGAAAACTATAACCATATATATATATATAAATATATATATATATCCATATCCATATATACAAAATCTACTCGGGATCCTCGACTCCCGGTTTTAGAAAATATTTTCACCTTTGGGTCCCTATACTAAGGGTATATGCAAGTTACCGCTATCCTCTAGCATAGGTATTATCAACTGAACCAACAGATATATAACTCAAGAATATGAGACAGGCATGCATATATATATACCATATCAGCATGCTTCAATATATCACAACATTTGCTAATTAACCAATATGCATTTATCGCAAGATCATGCATATACAAATGTATGCATCACAACAACAGTATAACGGATAGAATACTTGCCTGAGCGACTTGGGGAGATAAAAGGCTCGGGACGAGTCTGGTAACCTATAAACAACAAGTAAGTTGGAATTAAACCAAAATCACTTGTAAATCTATACTTTAACTAACTTAGACTCTAACGCTTGTTTTGCGCTCACTGATTCGCTTAAGTCACTCGGGTACCCTCGGCTCCACCATTTTTAATAATTTAACCTTTACGAGTTTTAAAGCGATTCCTTCGCGAGTGTCTTACCAACTGCCTAAAACACTTACCATAAATGTTTCATACATTAATTAACCCTTTTTGGTCTTTAACCTATGTTTCAAAGTAAGGCGAGGGGAAAAGTTTCGTTCGCAAAACGCCGTTACTTGAAACGGTCGTTTCTCCTAAACCGTGCATCGGAATCGAACGAACTACATATCAAAACGAAGCTCGTAACATGAGTTATCTAAACATGGCAGTGGTCATAATCTAGCAGGGGGTTCTCGGGTCCTAATGCTATGCACAAAAACAGTCCAAAGAAAATCGGACGTTACGACGGCTATGTTTACGCGATTTCCCAATTTTAAACCATTCAAAACCATCCCAAATCAACCTCAAATCCAACATACAAACAACATCCATCCTTTTCACATCATAACAACCCCAACCAATTCAATTTAATCATTCATACTTATGCCTAAGCTTAACTTTAATCATACTTAAGTTCTTTTAATCAAAACAACAACATTTACCAATCCAACAACATCCCAAAACTCACTAATCTCTACATACACAATCATCAAGCCTCTCATGAACTAAAATACTCATATTATGCTCTTAACATTCAATAACAAAGCTTGGTTAAGAGATTATACCTTCCTTGAAGCTTTTTAACACAACACAAAAGCTTTGAATGCCTAAAGAACCTTGATCCTTGCTTGTATCACCTTAATCTTTCATAAAAATTCAAGAAAACTAAAGTTATTTCTTGAAGGTTACTATTCACCATCTTCTTCCTTGATTTATAGAAAAAGATTGGCTTGGAATTAGAAGCTTAAACTTATAGGAAGTATGTAACTATCCATGGGGAAGCTTAGATAATTACCTTGCTAAATAGTAAGTGGTGGAGCTTGGATCTTCAAATTTTAAGAAAGAAGCCGAGAGTTAGCTTGGGAAGAAAGAGGTTTTTGTGTTTTGTTTGATGAAAATGAAATGATTTGCTTGGTTGGTTGATTTTTTGTGTTGTTTTTGGTTAATGACTTAATTAACCTTGATTTTGTGTGGTTATAATTCAACCACACTTCCTTCCCTTCTATGTCATGCCTACATCACTTTGTGATGTCATCACCCCTCCTTTGTCCTCTTTCTATTGGTTGGATGACATCACCCCCACTAATCCCTTTGATTAGCTTTTAATTGTTTCCCTAATGACCGCTGATCTGTTATACGGTTCGCTTAACTTTCGTTTTCATTTATCGTTCGAGGGATCATACCCGGGATCTTATTACTTAGGTTCCCTTAACCTTTCTCAATACATTAAATTCCTTTTTATGATCCTCTATTATAATCCTTTAATTTAAATCCTTTTTATCCTGTTACCTTATACTCAATTCTCTCCGTATCTTGTGGATTTCCGGGAAAAATCAAAGTGTTCGGAATTGGATTCTGACGATCTTTACATACACTTATATACCACATAGAGTACTAATAATATCCCATAAGATCAATAACAGAACCCCTACATAGCGTGGCATGAAAAGTTTTCTCGTTCAGCAAAAACACTATTCATAAGGGTTTCAAAATTTCTCAAAAATTGGGGTTATTACAGTCTCCCCTCCTTAAAAGGATTCCGTCCCGGAATCAGATAGAAAACAAATGGGGATACTTGCTTAGCATTACACTTTCTAACTCTCGAGTCAATTTTCCCACATTGTGGTTCTACCACCAAACTCTGCCTAGTTTGATAATCCTTCTCCTAAGCACTTGTTCCTTTTCACTCTATAACCCTTCCTGGTTGCTCCATATAGGTTACGTCGGGTTGCATATCTATGCGCTCATATGTCTCTATTTATCTGGCATCTGAATTACACTTCCTTAACATTGATACGTGAAACACGTTACGACCTGCTACATGTTCGGGGTTAGGGCTAGCTCATATGCTAACTTCCCAAACGTCTTAATATATCTAAGGGTCCAACAAATTGTAGACTTAGCTTTCCTTTCTTTCTGAACCTCATCAATCATTTCCAAGGGATACCTATATCATTACTAGGTCCCCTATTTCATACTCTTTATCCTTTCGTGTCAAATCAACATACTTATCATGTCCATCTTGGGCTACTACCAGCCGTCCTCTGATTAGATCTATCATATCCTTGGTCCTTTGGACTACTGCGGGTCCGAGCATCTTGCGCTCTACAACTTCATCCTAACATAAGGGAGATCGACATTGTCTTCCCTTAAGGATCTCATAAGGCGACATCTCGATAATGACATATGATCTATTGTCGTAAGATAACTTAATCCGAATTAAGTGATCATTCCAAATTCTTTCAAGTCTATTACACAGACTCTCATCATAGCTTCTAATCATTATAGCTTTTGCTTCTCACTACCCATCCTTTTTCCCAGTTCGTAGTCGCTACTACCTTCCGTTCCTAATATTATACTAGTTATACTTTTGCTCGCTAGCGTTCTATAACTTTTTAATAACCACGTCAACCTTAGTATCACGAATGTGTTTCCATTCCGCATACTACCACCACTTTATTACTCCTTTTTCAGTTGTTTCTATTTTCCAAAATTTGATCAATCAAATAGAAGTAAAGGAATTTGTTGAGAGATCACTATGATCATGAAGACTTGTTATATCGCATAGTTAGTACAGAAGGTGGCCAACCTTTAGTACTTGACAAGCAATTAAACAACATGCGGTATCCTACTAGGCTTCTATCACAAAGATAGATAGTCATTCGGCAATACCTCCCCTTCTGGAAGGGTTGTTCTTCTCAGCTCACATGAAATGAAAAGAAGAGAAAAGAGCAAACTGAAGAGAATTGTATATATATGTAAAAAAATATTGCCATAAAATATCTGGCTTGGAATCTACCTCTGAACTATAGAGGTTTGTCATAGGAGAACAAAACATATATGTATTTATATCAACATCAAGTATTATAGCATCGTATTTCACATGCCTAAATATTTGCTATTCCGTCCATCATTCTATGGACCCATGCACTTCCTCTAGCTTATACACAATTACCTTTGAAACTCCCTCGATATCGAAAATCGAACCTGGGATCTCATTCTAGACATCATCGTTACTAGAATTCTATGCTTGCATCGCAACCTTCCTCGTATAATAATACGGCTCTCTATTGATAAGAAAGAATAAATATTCAATAGGTAGATACTCTACTTAATTAGTCTATCAATGATAACTTATACACTACCACTACCCGATTAGTGGTACTCAATCTCAACACCCATTCCAATACAACTCTCACGGTTGTAATCAGCTCATTACTCGCAGAATCATTGCTGCCTTACTATGGTCCACCACTGACCTACTGTAGTCATTCATTTTCCATGAAGTCTTAATAGCTAACCCTACGGAGTCCATACATCTCGTATCTAATTCTCCTAAGGAGTTAACATAACCACCAATCACAATTCATGAAGAACACTCCAAACTCTGACGTACTTTCATGACATGAAGCAGATACAATTGCAGAAGAGTTTCAATCAAAGCAACGATAGCAGGTTAATACCATTTTTAATCATATGCCTTAAATAGAAGACTTAACTCAAAGGTTCGTCTAGTCCTTTTGGAAACATGGTCCTGGCTTATTCTCAAGATAGTACCTCCTAAGATAGATAGCCCGTTCATGGCGATTACACGAATTAAACCTTTGCCAACTACTATTACGGTTGGGTATTGCACAGTCATCAGAAGGAATGTCAATCTTCCAAACCATAATACAATCTGCATAGCTTTAACCATCATCACTGTATTCCTTTGGCACAAGCGCCTATAATTATCCTCTTACCTTTAAAGTGTCGGCCACCTCTTTGGCCTTTCCTGATAGTAAAATTTCCTTACAGTCAATGTCATTTTAACCACCTCCAAATAAATTTTCCACCTTATTTCAATCACAGCTTATGTGAAGATGTTTTCCTTAAAATCTGATGAGTAAAAAAAAATCACCATTTTTCCATAAGTTATTGCCTCAGTCTTTAGAGGTTAATCACTGTCATGACTGACTCTCAATCATAATTAGAACATCTTTTATCTTAAGTCCTAATTGCCCGGAACAATTTCGACCATTATTGGTTCGATCCATACCTTCTCGTGGTTTAACACGTGCCTCACTTGGCATCATTATAATTACGTCATATTTCCTTTATCAACATTTCTATTCTTGAGAATTTTGAATATTACCTTTCTCATTGTAAAACCTCTAAGGTTATCCTTGAATCGTTCCTCCTGTATTCCCTAGATACAGGGCATATCAAAATACCATATACTAATACTAGAATCATTGTCTATATACTTTTGAAAAAATTTCTCCACTGATTCTTAAAGGTTGTTGTTACCTTAACCCTTTCCCAATCATACTGTCAAAACTCATACTGTTCCTATTAAGGGTGACATGCCAACCTTTATGCAGTCCCCTAGGATTCATTTTAAGTTACCAATGTTCTATCCTTAATTCCACCTTTAAAAGGTACCTGCATCCTTCCACGAATAAATCAAGTCCTATTTCCTTGATAGATTATCATATTCATCATTCCCACCTCGATAGTCTATACCTAACTTCATAATAACATCCTTATTCAAATTGAGGTCAATTCATATGGCCTCCAAAAGATAACAACAGTTATCCGCTTGTCTTGCCTAATTTGGTAACGATAACAAGGATGTTCTGGAAGATATTGGTCGTGTTCAACGTGAACTTCTTCTTAATAATTCCTTATTTACTTTTGTTGTTTATCTCAACAGTCACCTCAATGTTGGGATATCTTTCATACCTGACGTCTACCTTTCTGGGTATCGAGCCACCGGTCTTACATTTCACATTATTGAAGGTCACTTCCTTCATCCAATTTTTTTTCCTGATTTCTTACTTTCTTGTCTCCTCAGTCTATCTGTGTCTCAATATTTATCCTTCGAACTATCTCAAGGTTTCCTCGAATCCTCCCAACTTAAAGGGGGTACAATATATGTATCTCTTATGCCTTCAACCATCAATTTTAACTCATGGTGGATCATCATCACCCTGACGATTACATACTTTTCTATTTCTATTGCTATGAGTCTTTAGGGTTTCCTCATACCCAACTCCCTTGTCATTCCTCAAACTCTATTGCCGTTATATTCCTTTCTCTTATCATTATTTCATGAACCAACACAACATAAGCATTGATTTCAAACATCCCGTCATTCTGGATTCGTGTCTACAGAACGAATCTTGACAACTTTTACATCTTAGATTCATAATTCATCATACTCGTCTGCCTTTGTTCTGACTCTAAAGCTTTTACACTATCTCCATAACCTTGGGAATTACTTTCCCGAAAACAATTGACTGAACTTACATCAGTTTATTCTAACCTCTGGCTCCGTGCCTTTCTTGGTCTTTCACCAGCAGGTGGTCTCTCTCTTAGGAGGGTAAGTGACAAAAACAGTCTTTTGTGGTTCGTCAATCATTTAGAATCTCAAATGATTCCTATATTTCCTTTAGCCAGGCTCTTGCCTCGACTAGGTCAACCTGTTCCTTGGAACTCTGAGAGCTTAGAGACTTAAAGGTCCTGAAAGAATTTCCTATCGCATTGTTTCCTCAAGGTGGTGGTTGGGGATAATAGTCTAAGTTCTGTCTAGACAGGTCCATGAATTGCCGTATAGGAGTACCGTCTCGGTCTCCTTTCCTTACTCGACTTTCTGTTTCCTTAGTATGAAATGTTTCATCCTACTCCCCATAATTGGAGTCATCTTTTAATTTAAAATCCTCATTTTCCACTCCATTATGTCATGGGTTCCTTCTATCTTGATGGCGACCTCCCTGACTATCACGTTCAGGGTTTGCTCTAAATCTTATTCCTCAAACTATGGCTCTCATCTAAGTTCTCATCCTTACGCTCTTGAACTTTCGGAACCCAAATTCTATAGGAATACCTCATTATTCCCTTATCATCTTTCTCTGGCACCGTATGCTCTTTTCCAATAATTCGGTCTCTATTGCAATCTCAAACAGCTTTTCGGTACCGGCTCCGGTTACCTTCGCTACTATTTCCAAAATCTCTTATAAACTCTCCCAAAGACATTATCATCTTGAGTCTCTCCTTTTTACTAAGGGCATCAGCCACCACATTGGCTTTCCCCGAATGATAAAGAATCTCCCAATCATTATTCTTGATTAGCTCTAACTGCCTACTCTGGCATATGTTGAGCTCTTTCTACGTGAAAATGTACTAGAGCACTTATGGCTTAGGTAATTCTCGCACTTCTCTCCATACAAGTAGTGCCTCCAATCTTTAGGGTAAAACTATTGCCACGAGCCTAAGCTCATGGGCGGGGATATCGAATTTCATATTACCTTAATTGTCTTGACATGTACGCGATTACCTTACCGTGTTGCATAAGCACGCACCCTAAGCCCTTGTGCGAAGCGTCACTACACTTCACAAAATCTCCTTTTCCATCCGGCAATGCCAGCATAGGGGCCATCACCAACCTCTGCTTCAGTTCTTGAAAGCTGTTCTCGCATTTCTCTGTCCATTCGAACTTCCCAGTCTTACGAGTAAGCCGCGTTAAAGGGGCTACTATCTTTACAAACTTGAACGAACCTCCGGTAGTGACCGGCCAATCCCACCTCTGGTAGTCGACCAAACCATGGTCATCAATTCATCAGTGGTCCTTTATCCAATTTTGTCAGGATCCTCCATGGGATCCTCCTCAACAACTATCCCTTCTAGGACAACATCCTCTACCGCTACATCCTCAATATCAACATCATCCGGTCCTGCATTAGGACACTCTATCGGATCCACAATCCGATCTCCAATTAGTAATAAAACATCATCGCGCTGTTGCTCCTCAACCTCAGGGTTCGGAGTCCCGCTACCATATACGATAATGAACTACGCTCCTATCACGATATTTATAAGGGTTCCCATAAGGGTTTTAACTTTCAGTACTATGTTAGGTAGTCCGACTATGAACTTGGCAAGAGTTCTTATTATCTTAGTAAACTTATTATCTTAACGTCCCATCATCTCTGAGGTTTATAACGCTTAGCTCTGATACCACTTCTGTAACACCCCTAGATCCGGGGTCGGGGATCCGGGTCATCACGGTCTTTCTTTCCACAATATCACTTCACTTAATTAATAATAATAACCTTATGCTGTGACCCCACACTAACACACACCACAACCCGTTATAGTCTCAGAGATGAAATTTAAATAAGTACAAGTCTTTGAATCCACAATTTAAAAGTTATTACAACCCAAAATGATTACTTGATAAATTTACAGTTAATTGCCATTATCTGCCACAAGTTATAATTATACATAATTTGATTCTCAAAAATAGAATGCCTGATCTACCAATAGATCTACCTCTGCAGCTATAGCAGCCACAACATCATCGGGAAGACGCGGGATGCTTCCCACGCGCTTGCGCTGGGTCTGCTGGAGTCTGGCCATCTTTCCTAACTGTTGTTGTGTGATGAAGAAATAAAGCAAGAGTGAGCCTTACAGCTCGCAAGATAATATGTAGTGATAACAATAATATAAGTATCTAAATGGATACTTACTAGAATCTTTTATCATGAGTAAGATAATTACTTACTAGATATAAGTAAAAATAAGGGATGAAGTTACCAAATACTTCACTATACTTATATCATTTATAAAGCTACTTGAACTACCACTGTTCAAAGTATAATGAGCTTTCAACAGTTCATCACATAGATGAGACTACAAGACAAGATTTGAATAGATTAAATCTTTAAAATATCATCAAAATAAAATGAAGTTACGAGATACTTCATTTGATGCAAACATCATTTTGAAAACTTGACCCTGCCAACACTCAACAATCGCCCAACCGTAGCCTTTCTATCGAAATGCTCTGGGTAGTGTTGCAGAAATATCCAATTGGATGATGAACTCATTACGGGAGTTTGCCGCGCCAGGAAGACCACTTACGATGATCAGTCGTAGTAGTGCAACCCCACCATTTTCTACATGTAGAGGAGAACCTGTCGGATTTACTTGTCAACCGAACACTGAACTCCTAAGGAATGGACCGCCTTAGCGGAACTTCCAGGCCATTTGGGCCAATATAATAAGGCTGGGCCGGCGCTACTCGACCACTTACGCCACTCCTAGTTCAGATGAAATCCATGACTCTGAAACGTAAAGCTCGTTCCCCCTTTCCCCAAGTAGAAACTTGTTGATACGGCTTCACCAAGAAGTCGTATCTAGTTGGAAAGGAAAACTCACCGATATTTCCCAGGCGATGCCTGTTAATGGATTAACTTGTTCCAAGAATTTTACTTCCCGAATATTGGGTAAGTAATCAAAAACTCTTTTACCAAGACAGCAACCTTGTTGCGAATATAAAATAGTTCACAGAGCCGGATTCCCCAGGTTTTGAGCGAGTATTTAAATCCCCTTAAAAAGGAAGATCTTAAATATAAAAATGAGTTTTGGGATCCGCTCTAACTTTTAAAAATCATTTTGAAGACTCGAAAACACTTTAAAGAGTGTTTGGAGTAAAACTGATTTAATGAAGTAAATCAGTCCCCAGTATATTTAGAAAATGTCTGAATATTATTATTTAAATAATATTCCCACAAAGAATTATCTTTATAAAAATAATTGAAGTAGAAGTATTAAAACTTATACTTGAAACGAGTATTAAATAATCAAAGATATACTTATATGAAAGTATTATCTTTATTTGAATAATCGAAAATAAGTTTGATTATTGACACTTTATTCTTTAATAAAATAAAGAATATACCCCAGCAACCTCAAATGAATATTCAAATAATATTCATTAATTAATATAAACTGAGTCATAAGCCTTCGAATGAATATTCAAATAATATTCAATAAATAATATAAAAGAGTCATAAGCCCTCAAATGAATATTCAAATAATATTCAGATAAATAAATAAAAGGAGTCATACGCCTTCGAATAATATTCGAAATAATATTCAATAATAAAATAAAGTTAAAGTTATCGAATAAACCTTATTCGATTAATAGTTTGGAAAACTATAACCATATATATATATAAATATATATATATATATATCCATATCCATATATACAAAATCTACTCGGGATCCTCGACTCCCGGTTTTAGAAAATATTTTCACCTTTGGGTCCCTATACTAAGGGTATATGCAAGTTACCGCTATCCTCTAGCATAGGTATTATCAACTGAACCAACAGATATATAACTCAAGAATATGAGACAGGCATGCATATATATATACCATATCAGCATGCTTCAATATATCACAACATTTGCTAATTAACCAATATGCATTTATCGCAAGATCATGCATATACAAATGTATGCATCACAACAACAGTATAACGGATAGAATACTTGCCTGAGCGACTTGGGGAGATAAAAGGCTCGGGACGAGTCTGGTAACCTATAAACAACAAGTAAGTTGGAATTAAACCAAAATCACTTGTAAATCTATACTTTAACTAACTTAGACTCTAACGCTTGTTTTGCGCTCACTGATTCGCTTAAGTCACTCGGGTACCCTCGGCTCCACCATTTTTAATAATTTAACCTTTACGAGTTTTAAAGCGATTCCTTCGCGAGTGTCTTACCAACTGCCTAAAACACTTACCATAAATGTTTCATACATTAATTAACCCTTTTTGGTCTTTAACCTATGTTTCAAAGTAAGGCGAGGGGAAAAGTTTCGTTCGCAAAACGCCGTTACTTGAAACGGTCGTTTCTCCTAAACCGTGCATCGGAATCGAACGAACTACATATCAAAACGAAGCTCGTAACATGAGTTATCTAAACATGGCAGTGGTCATAATCTAGCAGGGGGTTCTCGGGTCCTAATGCTATGCACAAAAACAGTCCAAAGAAAATCGGACGTTACGACGGCTATGTTTACGCGATTTCCCAATTTTAAACCATTCAAAACCATCCCAAATCAACCTCAAATCCAACATACAAACAACATCCATCCTTTTCACATCATAACAACCCCAACCAATTCAATTTAATCATTCATACTTATGCCTAAGCTTAACTTTAATCATACTTAAGTTCTTTTAATCAAAACAACAACATTTACCAATCCAACAACATCCCAAAACTCACTAATCTCTACATACACAATCATCAAGCCTCTCATGAACTAAAATACTCATATTATGCTCTTAACATTCAATAACAAAGCTTGGTTAAGAGATTATACCTTCCTTGAAGCTTTTTAACACAACACAAAAGCTTTGAATGCCTAAAGAACCTTGATCCTTGCTTGTATCACCTTAATCTTTCATAAAAATTCAAGAAAACTAAAGTTATTTCTTGAAGGTTACTATTCACCATCTTCTTCCTTGATTTATAGAAAAAGATTGGCTTGGAATTAGAAGCTTAAACTTATAGGAAGTATGTAACTATCCATGGGGAAGCTTAGATAATTACCTTGCTAAATAGTAAGTGGTGGAGCTTGGATCTTCAAATTTTAAGAAAGAAGCCGAGAGTTAGCTTGGGAAGAAAGAGGTTTTTGTTTTTTGTTTGATGAAAATGAAATGATTTGCTTGGTTGGTTGATTTTTTGTGTTGTTTTTGGTTAATGACTTAATTAACCTTGATTTTGTGTGGTTATAATTCAACCACACTTCCTTCCCTTCTATGTCATGCCTACATCACTTTGTGATGTCATCACCCCTCCTTTGTCCTCTTTCTATTGGTTGGATGACATCACCCCCACTAATCCCTTTGTTTAGCTTTTAATTGTTTGCCTAATGACCGCTGATCTGTTATACGGTTCGCTTAACTTTCGTTTTCGTTTATCGTTCGAGGGATCATACCCGGGATCTTATTACTTAGGTTCCCTTAACCTTTCTCAATACATTAAATTCCTTTTTATGATCCTCTATTATAATCCTTTAATTTAAATCATTTTTATCCTGTTACCTTATACTCAATTCTCTCCGTATCTTGTGGATTTCCGGGAAAAATCAAAGTGTTCGGAATTGGATTCTGACGATCTTTACATACACTTATATACCACATAGAGTACTAATAATATCCCATAAGATCAATAACAGAACCCCTACATAGCGTGGCATGAAAAGTTTTCTCGTTCAGCAAAAACACTATTCATAAGGGTTTCAAAATTTCTCAAAAATTGGGGTTATTACACAACTCAACATCTCAAACCTTTAGCAAGACATAATCAATTCAAACTCAAACAAACACAATCCTTTGGATCTTAACACTACAACAAACATAACTCTTAAATCCAACCCTAAAACCTTAAAGGGTTGAAAGTTATACCTTCTTGGACACTAGGAAGGTTAGTTCTAGGATAGTTTATGCTTGGTTTTATTAGAAAACACTTAGAAGGGCTAGATCCTTAAGAAACAAAACCAAGAAATAAGTTAGAATTTCGGAGTTACCTTTCAGTACCTCATTCAAACATTTTTATAAAATTTAAAAACAATAATTTGAGGCTGAAATTTGGTACGAAGCTTACCCATGATATATAGAAGCTATGATAAAAATTTCATGATATTTGAATGAGTATATTTTGAGTTATGAATTTTTCTTTCTCCCTTGCTCAGAAAACCTGAACTGCTGGAATGAAAAATGGGAGAGCTTTAAGTGAGGGAAAAAGGGTTGTTTTCTTTTGTGGATAAAGTGTGGGAGTGTATAATGAATATATGGGATGTATTCAGCAGATTTGACAATAATTTGGCAAAGGTATGGGTTGGTTTGATTGTGTGGTGAAGTGAGAAAAGGGAGAAATATCACTTGTGTACTTGTTTGTCTCCCATCACTATTCAACACTATTCCACTAACTATTCTAGTTAACTTCTAATCATCTAATTTCAATCCTAACTACTAGTTAGGACTTGGTTATGCATGGCCAACTTGCATGGGATTTAATTTCTCATTCGTTTATTTATCGCAAACGCAATCGTCGTTCCATTCCGACAGTTTCCACGTATAACGACTTGTTTCGTAGCGATTTCTTTTATCGCTTATAATCATATAACCAATTCCATTCCTTCTCTTGATCATAGAAACACCTTGATATATTATTTATTTCACGTAGTATTCCCGGTTCTACTCCATTCTTTACGGATACGAAAACACGTAGTATAATCGTGAATCTTCGAATTCCGTCGGCTTTTACATTCACTTATTTTGCTCGATAAACAAGAATATGATCTCAGATTCTCAAAATTCCACTATTCATTTTATGATGATCCCCATACGTATTACTTAATCAGCTCAAGTTACTATTCATAGAAGTTTTAAAATATTACAAAAATCAGGGTTCTTATATAAGCCAGGACCATATTACGAAAGGACTAAATGAACCTTTGAGCTTCATGTCTCCTAATAAAGACATATGGTTAATAATGGTATTAGCCTGCTATCGTTGCTTTCATTGAAACTCTTCTGCAATTTTATATGCTTCATGTCACGTATGTACATCAAGATCAGGAGTGTTCTTCATGAATCATGAATGGTGATTATGTTACCTCCTTAGAAGAATTTGATACGGCAGGTATGGACTCTGTATGGTTAGCAATTAAGATTTCGAGGAAAACATATGACTACAGTAGGTTAGCAGTGGACCATAGTAATGCAACAATGATTCTGCGAGTAATGAGCCGATTACAAGCGTGAGAGTTGTATTGGAATGGATGTTGAGATTGAGTACCGCTAATCGGGTCGTGGTGATATATAAGTCATCATTGATAGACTAATTAAGTCGATTGCTACCTATTGAATATTTATTCCTTCTTATCAATAGAGAGTCGTATTACTATACGAGGAAGGTTGCGGTGCAAGCATAGAATTCTAGTAACGATGATGTTTAGAATGAAATCCCAGATTCGATTTTCGATGTCGAGGGAGTTTCAAAGGTGATTGTTTATGAGTTCAAGAAAGAGCATGAGTTCGTAGATTGATGGACGGAATATAAAAATATTTAGGCATGCGAAATACGATGCTAAAATACTTGATGTTGATATATATACACATATATTTTGTTCTCCTATGGCAAACCTCTATAGTTCAGAGGTAGATTCCAAGCCAGATATTTGTGGCAGTACTTTTTCATATACAATTCTCTTCAATTCGTTCTTTTCTCTCCTTTTCATTTTGTATAAGCTGAGAAGAACAACCCATCCAGAAGGGGAGGTATTGCCGAATGACTATCTATCTGTGTGATAGAAACCTAGTAGGATACCATCTATTATTTAATTGCTTGTCAAGTACTAAAGGCTGGCCACCTTCTGTACTAACTATGCGATGTAACAAGTGTTCATGATCATAGTGATCTCTCAATAAAATCTTTTACTTCTATACGATGGGTCAAGCTTTCGAAGATAGAAGTAGTTAGAAAATGAGTAGTATGAGTATGGTGGTATTCGGAATGGAAATACATTCGTGATACTAAGGTTGACACATTTATTAAAAGGTTATAGAATGCTAACGAGCAAAAGTATAACCAGTATAAATATTAGGAACAGAAGATAGTAGCGATTACGAACTGGAAAAGAGTGGGTATTGAGAAGAAAAAGCTATAATGCTAGAAGTTATGATGAGAGTCTGTGCAATAGACTTGAAAGAATTTAGAATGATCACTTAACGCGGATTGAGTTTTCTTACGATAATAGATCGTATGTCAGTAATGAGATATCGCCTTATGAGATCCTTGAGGGAACGCAATGTCGATCTCCCTTATGTTAGGATGATGTTGCAGAGCGCAAGAAGCTCGGACCAGCAGTGGTCAAAAGGACAAAGGATATAATAGATCTAATCAGAGGACGACTGGTAGTAGACTAAGATGGACATAAGAAGTATGTTGATTTGACATGAAAGGACAAAGAATAGGAAGTAGGAGACCTAGTGTTGTTATAGGTATTCCCTTGGAAATGATGGATGAGGTTCGGAAAGAAAGGAAAGCTAAGCCCACGAATTGTTGGACCCTTGGAGATATTAAGACGTATTGGGAAGTTAGCATATGAGCTAGCCCTACCCCCGAACCTGTAGCAAGTTCATAACGTCTTCCACGTATCAATGTTAAGGAAGTGTAATCCGGATGCCAGACAAATAGGGGCATATGAGCGCATAGACATGCAACCAGACGTAACCTATATGGAGCAACCGGGAAAGGTTATAGATTGAAAAGGAACAAGTGCTTAGGAGAAGGGTTATCAAACTAGTCAGAGTTTGATGGTAGAACCACAATGTGGGAAAATTGACTTGAGAGTTAGAAAGTACAATGCTAAGAAAGTATCCCTATTCATTTTTATCTGATTCCGGGACGGAATCCTTTTAAGGAGGGGAGACTATAATAACCCCAAAAAATTTTGGACTTTTTGTAACCCTTATGAATAGTGATTTTGTTGATTATGCTGAATAAGAAAACTTTTCATGCCACACTATGTAGGGGTTCTTTTATTGATATACTGAGATCTTATTAGTACTCTATATGGTATATAAGTGTACGTAAAGATCGCCAGAATCCAAATTCGAACACTTTGATTTTTCTCGAAAATCCACCAGATACAGAAAGAATTGATTATAAGGTAACAGGATAAAAAGGATTTAAATTCAAGGATTTTAAGAAGGGATCATAAAAAGGAATATAACATATTGAGAAAGGTTTAGGGGAACCCAAGTAATAAGATCTCGGGTATGATCCCTCAAATGATAAACGAGAACGAAAGTTAAGTGAACCATATAACAGATCAGCGATCATTAGCCAAGTAATTAGGAGTTAATCAAAGAGGTTAGTGGATGATGATGTCATCACACCAACAAGAAGAAGACAAGTGTAAGAAGATGACATAAGCATGGTGACTTAAGCATGATAAATGGAGGGATTGGTTGGTTAAATGAGAGCCATTCATTTGTTACCATAGTAAAAAGTTAATTAACAACAAAAGGATATCAACCAAGCCAAAACAAATCATAACACAAAAACACAAGTTGACTTTCATTTTGAAGAAAGAAGCTCTCGGCTTCTTCATTTCTTCAAGGAGAAGAAAATCAAAATCCAAGATCCAAGTATTGTTAAATTGTGAGGTAATTATCCAAGGTTCATTATACATAGATATAGCTATCCTATGAATCTAAGCTTCCATTTCCTTCACAATCTCTTCCAATAATTCATGAAAGAAGAGGGTGAATAGTGTTTTCAAGATCTTGAAAATTTTGATCTTATGTTTTTGTTTAGATATAGCTTTTGTAAGGATTTTCAAGGGTGGTTTCAAGCTCCTTAGTTACTTCTACTCACCAAGGAAGGTATAATCTCATACCCTAGCCCTACTTTTGAATATTTAGAGTTTTTATGTTTGGTATGGTTCATGAGGAGCATGATTCTTGTATACTTAGAGTGTGGTTGGATTTGTAATGAGTTTGAAGTTGTAAATCTTGGATTATTGGTTAATGAACTTAAGTATAGCTTTTAATTCATGTTTGAGGGTAGTATAAATTGGAAATCTTGAGATGTTGGGACTGTTGTAGTAAAGTATGGATGGATTTTGGTTGTAATGTTGATTGTGGGTTGATTTGTGGATTGATTGGAGTAGTTTAAAATTTGGTAATCGCGTAAACATAGCCGTCGTAATGCCCGATTTACCTTAGACTGTTTTTGTTCTTAACTTCAGGACCCGTGAACTCACTGTTAGATTCTGACCATTGCCATGTTTAGATAGTTCATGTTACAAGCTTCGTTTTGATATGTGGTTCGCTTGAATCCGATGTACGGTTTAGGAGAAACGACCGTTTTAAGTAACGGCGTTTCGCGAATGAACCATTACCTCTCGCCTTACTTTGAAACCTTGGTTAAGGCTATTAAATGACTAATTGGATTATGAAATAATTATGCAAAGTGGATTAGGCAGTTGGTAGAGAACTCGCAAAAGAATCGCCTTAAAATTCTTAATGGTTAATTTATTAAAAATGGTGGAGCCAAGGGTACTCGAGCGACTTAAGTGAATCGTTAAGCGTATAAGTGACCATAAGAGAACGTTAGAGTCTAATTGGTTAAAGTCTAGTTTCTTAAGCAACTTTGGTTAATTCCAACTTATATGTTGTTTATAGGTTACCAGAATCGCCCCAGGCCTTTTACCACCCCCATTCGCTCAGGCAAGTTTTCTACCCGTTATACTGTTGTTGTGATGTATATATGTATATGCATTATCTTGTGATAAGTGCATGATTGTTATTAGCAAATCTTGCAATATATTGGAGCATGCTGATATGGTATATATGCATGCCTGTTTCTTAATCTTGATATCTAATTGTTGATTCAAATGCTTATAAGTTGCATAATACCTATGCTAGAAATAATCAATAGTTGCGTATACCCTTAGTATAGGGGACCCAAAGGTGAACATTTTCTAAACCGGGAGTCGATGTTCCCGATTATAATATATATATATATATAACATTTTCTAAACCGGGAGTCGATGTTCCCGAGTATAATATATATATATATATATTTATATATATATGGATATAGTTTTCAAAATTATTAATCGAATAAGGTTTATTCGATAACTTTATTTTATTTAATGAATATTATTTTGAATATTCATTCGAGAACTTATGACTCCGCTTATTTTATTTAATGAATATCATTTTGAATATTCATTCGAGGGCTTATGACTCCGCTTCTTTTATTAAATAATATTCTTTATTTTATTAAAGAATAATGTTTCAATAATCAAACTTATTTTCGATTATTCAAATAAAGATCGTACTTTCGTATGAGTATATCTTCGGTTATTTATTATTCATTTCAAGTATGAGTTTTAAAACTTCTACTTCAATTATTTTATAGAAATTATCCTTTATGGGAATATTATTTAAATAATAATATTCAGATATTCTCCAACATATCGGGACTGATTTATTTTATTAAATCAACATTACTCCAAACATTCTTAAAAATGTTTTCGAGTCTTCAAAATGATTTTAAAAGTTAGAGCGGATCCCAAAACTCGTTTTCAAATTTAAGATCTTCCTTTCGAAGGGGATTTAAATACTCGCTTAAAAATCTGAGGGATCCGGCTCTGTGGTGTATTTTATATTCGCAACGAGGTTGCTATTTTGAGAAAACATTTTGATTACTGCCCAACGTTCGGGAAGTAAGTCCATCTATTTGAGTCGTCATAAGAAACATGGGCTCAGTGGGCGTCCATGAAAGTGTAAGTGGCTCAGTGGGAGTCCATCAATGCGTAAGTGGCTGAGTGGCAGTCCAACATAGGTCCTAATGCGGCCAGGGTGATGACCAGTGGGGAATTCGTCCATCTACTAGTAGAAAAGGTTACTTATTGGTATCTTTGCCTGATCAGCAAGATATCAGGTTTATGCCAAGGTTTTCTCCTTTCCAGATTCATTGGATATTGCAACTCTGTTTATAATTTTCATAACAGAGGTCTTCAAGGAGTGTATGAAATGTATATATATAGGTGTATATATATATATCGGGACTTAATGAAGTATCTCGTAACTTCATTATTTATAATGATATTTCAAAGATTGAATCTATTCAAGTCTTTTCTTGTAGTCTCATCTATGTGATGAACTTCTGAAACTGATGATACCTTGAACGATGGTAGTTCAAGCAGTATTCGGAAAATATATAAGTATATTGGAGTATCTTGTAACTTCATCTTTTCAACTTATATCTGGTTAATGATTATCTTATGCATGACAAAGATTTTCACAAAAATGTTGAGACAAGGTTAGATATATGATATCACCTTGCAACGATATTTTTATACAGTTATAAACTGGAACTATGTGTATATTATGCATGGAAGAGGACTTCCAAGATTTTGAAAAGTACATATGCATATATACTGAATATTTTGCGACTTGGTCGCGTTAAGATATCAAACTTGGTTCATTTTTACTTGACCATGACTTTCATGAGTACTATGAGAATGCTCATATATTGTTAATTATTATACATATTATTTCGGTGGGCTTGTTGCTCACCCTTGCTTCTTCTTTCATCACACAACAACAGATAGACAAGATGAACAGGTCCAAGCTCCCAATTCGTGAGCGGTTAGGAAACGTTCCGCAGTTTCCTGTAGGCGTTGATGCCATTGTAGCTGAGGTAGGAACTACTAGTAGGCTAGGCTTTCAACTTTTATTGTGCCAGACTTATGTAGATTTAAGAATTGTACTAATGGCAAAGAATATGTAAATTTATTCAAAACCCCATTTAAGGTGTAATGGTTTATAATTGTGGAATAAAATGACTTGTGTTATTTTTGGTATTCATCTCTGAGACTATAACTTGTGGAGTGTGTGTATATTGTGGGGGTCACAATGCGTAATAGTTGGTTGTTTATTAAGATTAAGTGTTATTAAGGAAAATGGAACCCGTGACGACCCGAATCCCCGACCCCGGATCTAGGGGTGTTACAGTGTTGCTATTTTTGGTTTTTGAGAATATTAAGAAGTATTGAAAGAGGTTGGAAGGTTGTGTTGTAAACCTATCCACCATTTGTTGGTTTATTTGAGATTTGGAGCAATAGTTTAAAAAGTTTGGATAATTCTTCGTTAATTTTTCTTTGTGTTATGATTCTCGAGATAATAAGCAAGATTATGTGATAATCATGTCGCATGTGTTAATATGGTAGCAAGTTTGTGATATTTTGGGAAAGAGATAATGCTTGAGAATGTTAGTATGCTAAAGAATTGCTACATATTTGACACCATGCTTGACAGATTATTATATATGTTGCTTGTTTCTTACCAGAATAATGGCACCAAAGAGGAGGAGTATTTCAGGAAAGGATCATACCGAGAGCCGTACAAATCCAGCGATTGTCCAGATGTTGGGACTGATGCAGAAACATATGTTACATCTTACGCAGCAGCAGCAGCACCACCTGCAGTGACTTTTAAGCAATTTCAAGCTGTAAAACCACCTGAGTTCAAGGGAAGTGTTTATCCTGTGGAAGCCAATACATAGCTTAAAGAAATTGAGAAGGCTTTTGACTTAGTCGGAGCGGGAGCTGAACAGAAGACCAAGTTTGCAAGCTACTTTCTGAAGGGTGAGGCAAACTATTGGTGGGAATCCATGCGAGGATTGGAAGGAGGTGAGTTTATAACTTGGGAGAGGTTTAAAAAGTTGTTCCTGGAGATGTATTTCCCGAGGTACATGAAGAATCAAATGGAGATCAAGTTCTTGAACCTGACCTAGGGAGATCTTACTATCACTGAGTATGAAGCTAAGTTTACTGAGTTAGCAAGGTTTGTGCCAGATCAGGTTGATACAGATGAAAAGAAAGCAAGAAGATTTGAACAGGGATTGAAATTTTGGATTCAGAATAGAGTGGCCATGTTTGAGCTGGCTTCATATGTGGAAGTGGTTCAGAAAGCGATGGTGATTGAAAGTAGGAGCGACATATCTCAGAAAGGAAAGGATGGGAAGAAAAGAAAAATAGAAACCTCAGGAGGAGGCTAGCCGCAAGGTAACTTCCAGGGCCGTTTCAATAAAAGGCCAGAGTTTCAGAATAACAAGAGTGTGGGATTCAAGAAACCACAGCCAGGATATGGGAACCATTTCCAGAATTCAAATTAGCAGAGGCCCAATCGTCCACCAGCGTCAGATTGCAAGTTTTATGGTAGAAGGCACTTTGGGATTTGTAAGGCTAATGTGTTGTGTTACAAGTGCAATCAGAAGGGAAACTATGCTAATGAGTGTCGGAATCAGACTACAGCTCAGAAATCAGGGACAGTGTGCTTTAAATATGGAAAATGGGGCATATTGCCAGGGACTGCCAGAGAACAGAACTAGTAGCTAATGTGGCAAGGATCAAAGGACCACCAACAAAGGACCAGCCAATGGCCAGGACATTCAACATGACTATGCAG
Source organism: Apium graveolens (assembly GCF_009905375.1). Lineage (NCBI taxonomy): Eukaryota > Viridiplantae > Streptophyta > Magnoliopsida > Apiales > Apiaceae > Apium > Apium graveolens. Next base: position 138,185,113 of record NC_133656.1, read on the forward strand.
GATGTTATTCAGAGTTCAGACGTGGTTGCAGGTACGCTTCCAGTCAACTCCATAGATGCTAAAGTTTTATTTGATTATGGAGCTACAAGGTCATTTATTTCTCAAAGTTTTGTCGATAAGCTGCATTGCGAAGTTAAGTTGTTAGAACAAGCGATAATGATAGAATTAGCTAATAAGAACCAAGTTCTCGTCGACCGAGTGTGCCCGAGGTGTGTTATTGAGATAGGAGGACATCATTTTTATGCCAACTTGATACCTTTTAAGTTGGGAGAATTTGACGTTATTTTAGGAATGGATTGGTTGTTAGAGAATAACACTCAGATTGATTGTAGGAATAGGAAAGTGAGACTTCAGACCTTGGATAGTAAGAAGAAAGTGATATTTCGAGGAAGTAAGCAAGAAAAGAAGTTCTTAACGATAGCTCAAGCGAAGAAGTTATTGCGTCATAATTGTGAGGTGTATTTGGCCCATGTGGTAGATACCAGTAAAGAAGTTCCCGTGCTCGAAATGATTCCAGTTGTCAATGAGTTTCCAGATGTCTTTCCAAACGATCTTCCAGGATTACCTCCCGATAGGGAAATTGAGTTTGCAATTGATCTAGCACCCAGAACACAACTAGTTTCTAAAGCTCTGTACCGGATGGCACTAGTTGAGATGAAAGAATTGGCAACTCAGTTGCAAGATCTTTTGGAGAAAGGAGTTATAAGACCAAGTGTATCCCCGTGGGGCGTACCAGTGTTGTTTGTCAAGAAGAAAGACGGGAGTATGCGACTGTGTATTGATTATCGAGAATTGAATAAGTTGACCATCAAGAACAAGTATCTGTTGCCAAGGATCAATGATTTATTTGATCAACTGAGAGGCGCTGTATGGTTTTCTAAGATTGATTTAAGATCTGGATATCATCAACTGAAGATCAAGCCAGAGGACATTCAGAAGACAGCATTCAGAACTAGATATGGACATTATGAGTTTTCGGTAATGGCATTCAGATTAACCAACGCACCAGCAGCTTTCATGGATCTGATGAATCGAGTATTCAAGAATTATTTGGATAAATTCATGATCTTGTTCATAGATGACATTCCGATATATTCCAAGACAGAAGAAGAGCATGCAGAGCATTTGAGCATAGTTCTGGGGATACTGCGATAGGAGAAATTATACGCAAAGTTTTCCAAGTGTGAATTTTGGTTAAAAGAAGTACGATTTCTTGGGCACGTGATTAGCAATAAAGGAGTGGAAGTGGATCCAGAAAAGATTGAAGCCATAATCAACTGGGAGAGACCAAAGACACCAACGGAAGTAAGAAGTTTCATGGGATTAGTAGGTTACTACAGAAGATTCGTGCAAGATTTTGCGAAGATAGCTACGCCATTGACAAAGCTCACCAGGAAGAACCAGAAATTTGAATGGGATGAGAAGTGCGAAGAAAGTTTCCAAGAATTAAAGAATAGATTAGTATCCTCTCCAGTGCTAGTCTTACCAGATGATCAAGGAAATTTTGTGAACTATAGTGATGCGTCGTACAAAGGATTGGGATGTGTTTTAATGCAGCATGACAAAGTGATAGCCTACACTTCAAGACAACTGAAACCACACGAAGAGAAGTATCCAACTCATGATCTTGAATTGACAGCTATAATGTTTACATTGAAGATATGGAGGCATTATTTGTATGGAGAAAAGTGCGAGATCTACACGGACCACAAGAGTTTAAAGTATATCTTCACCCAGAAGGAATTGAACATAAGGCAAAGAAGATGGCTAGAGCTTATCAAGGACTACGACTGTACCATCAACTATCATCCAAGTAAAGTAAATGTGGTGGCCGACGCGCTGAGCAGGAAAGAAAGGTTAAACATGATAACTTCATCTGAGGAATTTATCAAGGAATTTGAGAAGCTTGAGATAGAGGTCAGTATTGCAATTTTGTCTACGGATATGTTGTGTGATATAACCTTTCAACCAAAACTATTAGAGAAGATAAGAAGATGTCAGGAAGAAGTAATGAGTCATGAACGAGACATTTTGACAGGAAAAGAGATAGGGAGTCAAAAGGATGATAAAGGAATTTTAAGATTTTCTTCCAGGATATGGATACCAAATGTAGCCGAGCTGAAAGACGAAATTCTTCGAGACACTCACAACTCCAGATACTCAATTCATCCCGGGAGTACGAAGATGTATAGAGACTTAAGAGAAAACTTTTGGTGGCCAAGTATGAAGAAGGAAATTGCGGAATGGGTGAGTAAGTGTTACACTTTCCAGCGAGTCAAAGCAGAACATCAAAGACCCAGTGGATTGATACAGCCATTAGACATTCCAGAATGGAAGTGGGAACATATTCCAATGGATTTTGTAGTTGGATTACCAAGGACCAGGGCAAATCATGATGCTATTTGGGTTATTATTGACAGATTGACGAAGTCAGCGCATTTTCTTCCTATCAACGAAAGGTTCTCATTGGATAAATTGGTTCAGCTATACCTGAAGGAAATTGTAGTTCGACATGGAGTTCCAGTATCCATAGTTTCAGATAGAGATCCTCGATTTAATTCAAGATTTTGGAGAAGTTTTCAATATGGTCTCGGAACAAAGCTGAATATGAGTACCGCGTATCATCCGCAGAAAGATGGTCAAAGTGAAAGGACGATTTAGACTATCGAAGATATGCTAAGGGTATGTGCGCTAGATTTTGAAGGAAGGTGGGACGAACATTTTCCATTGGTTGTATTCTCCTACAACAACAGTTATCATGCTAGTATTGGAATGCCGCCTTACTAAGCTTTGTACGAGAGAAGATGCAGATCTCCAATATGTTGGGAAGAAGTTGGTGAGAGAAAGATTTTGGGTCTAGAATTGATCCAGCAGACGAAAGAGATTATAGAACTCATTCGAAAACGATTAGTGGTAGCTCAAGATCATCAATGAAAATATGTTGATCCTACCAGAAAGATATGGAATTTGAAGCTGGTGAAGCAGTGTTATTGAAGGTTTCACCTTGGAAGGGTTTATCAAGATTTGGGAAGAAAGGAAAGCTGAGTCCGTGCTATGTTGACCCTTTTGAGATTTTGAGGCGTGTGGGAAAGGTTGCTTACGAGTTAGCGTTACCACCTCACATGCAGCATATCCACAATGTGTTTCATGTGTCAATGTTAAAGCGTTATTTGCCTGATTCCAATCATGTGATAGAATATGAGCCAATCGAGATTCAGCCAGATTTATCTTTTGTCAAGCAACCAGTGTAGATTTTAGATAAAAAAAAAGAGTGCTTAGGAAAAAGTCTGTGTCTTTAGTGCGAGTCTTGTGGAGGAATCCCAAGGTTGAAAAATCAACTTGGGAATTGGAAAGCGAAATGTGATCCAAGCATCCTCACTTGTTTTCCTAGGCTGATCTGTGGACAGAATCCTGTGAAGGGGGGAAGGATGTAATATCCGGGAAAATTATGTGATTATTTTTGTGTTAAATGAATAAATATTATGTGTTTTAAAAGTTTAAAGTGATTATTGCCATGATATTAAATGTTATATCTGTAATTTGTGTTTTCGTGCGGGCCAGAAAATTTTTCGAGTACTTGTTATATGTCTAAACTACAATTATATGAATCGATCTGCAATCGGGACGCGTGTTTATTAGCATCTTTATCAAGGTACTTGTTTTATTTCATTTTTTTGCGCGTTTGAATGTATTTTAGGTGTTTTCGGGATTTTCTGGTAATTTAGGGATCGTTTCTGTGTTTCAAAAATCAACGGTCTGGGACACCACCGGGACGTCAAACCCCTTAAAATCCGCGTCTTTATTTTTATAAAATTATTCATATTTCAAATACCCAGTATTTTCGAATTATTCGCAATTTTTGGGAAATTTTGATATGAATTTTGTATTTTATCATTTTTTTAAAATTATTCCCCGTAATTATTATTTTTGGGTCTAATTATTTTAATTATGGGAATAAAAACACCCTTATCTGATTTTTGGATATTTATTTTCTGTTAGTATAAATACCTGGTTACATTTATTTTATTCATTTTTATTTAACAAAAAATTCAGAAAAATAGAATTAGCCAAGAACAAATCCTTGGGGTTGAAATTTCTTTCTTCAACTTCAATCACTGTTTTTGATCGATTTAGCAAACCAAATCGGACACTCGAGTAGTCGAATTAAAGCTTAATTATTTCGATTTAAGATTGAGTAATTTGTGAAATCGAAGTTTATGTAGTTCGATTTAATTCTTGAACTTTCTGGATTATTGGTGATGCGTTGAATGATTTTGATCATAGGGAGTGATTCCAGAGACCCATAGCTTCATTTTGATATATGATTTGTGTGAGTTCGATTATGTTTTGACAAAATCGGATATTTAGTTTTATATAGTTGAATTTTGAATTGTTTCGATTTTGTTCTTGATTGTTTGATTAGAAGATTAACAACAATAATTTAGGCATATTTTGGGCTTTAATTTTATGTATTGAACGTTTGTTTTGGGTGAGAAATCGAGGAGTTGAGGTGTTGGCCGGAGTTAGAGGTTGCTTGCTGGCGTGCATGGCGATTTCGGCCAGAACGATAGTTTTCTGCTTGATTTGTCGTTGTTATTGCATTGATTCGGTTTTTAGAAGGGGAAGGATCAATTTAATTGTATAAATTATAGCTGACGGAGGTTGTTTAGGCCGGGAAAGACTCACCGGAGTCAGTCAACCCCGCTGGAAACCGAGTAATTCACCAAAATCCGGTGGGTGTTCAACCCGACTCGGATTCGTTCATGTCTGACCCGTTTAATTTCTGTCCCGACCCGGTTTCGATTCTGTTTCCCCAAAATTAAATTCTGAAATACTGTTTGTGGTATTTTCATTTATAAATAATTCAAAAATCCTTTTTATTTTTTTTTAAAAAAAATCATTTATTTTATTTTCAAAAATCATTTACTTATTATTTTTAATTCTAAAAATTATTTACTTTATTATTTTAAATTATAAAATTATTTTCTTTTATTATTTTCAAAAATCTAATTTGATTTAATTATTTATAATTCATTTAAGTTAATTATTTATGAATTTAATTAATTGATTAAAATCATTTAATCAATTAATTTCATTTATAAATAGTTAAATAAATATAAATTATTTATAATTAATTCAAATAATTCCTAAAAATTATTTTTAAGCTTTTAAAAATGATATTTTGGTATTTAAAAGTCAACTAATATTATTATTAATAGATTTAATTCTATTTATTTCTTATTTTACTCTTAATAAATAAACCGTTCGTCCGTTTAATACGAAACGAACACGTATAGACTCAGCAAATATTACGCTTTCAATAAAAATACTTCTGAAACCTAGTTTCTTTTGTATTGTAATGTCATTTGATTTGTTAGTCCTTTTGAGTCGGTATTTAATCGGTAAACACTAGTAATGACCCAATTCCAATTCTGAACATACCGAAACCTATATTTTGATGATCTGATTTATGTGTTACATAAAATATGTGATTATGTGTTATATTAATTCCATGATTATGTGCTAAGTGATGTGCATGCTATCTGTTTACAGTTTTAAAATGCCATGATTAGTTATAAACGATTGGGTAGATGTCAAGACGTATAGTTACGTCGATTGAGTTTGGTTTTGTCAATTAAGATAGTCCTTTTGTTTATAGAATCTAGTATCAAGGAGTGCGGTCAAGTGTTAGACGGAGATAGTAGCCAGCAGCTATAAACCAGAGTAATAGTAAGAAGTTATCGAACATACCAGGAAAGTATACCTACCTTCACTTATTGTTCAAGTGATACTATCATAAATTTTATTCTACAAATATCTATATCTTCACTTATCGTTCAAGTGATGATTATTCTGACTCTATTATTCAATTTCTATACTATTCTAAGTTCAGAATAGTTAACTGTTTTTACATTTCGCTACAACTTACTCTATACAGTGAAGCTTTAAATTGAGATTAGCGAATAACTAATTGTTCTGGTTATTTCACTATTAGTTGTTGAGATAACTGTGGACCATGAGAAATGGGGAGTTATGTGGTTAAGGATGTCATTTGATTTGACTCCTTTAATTAAAAATTATGTTTATGGGTTGGATGGTTGCGTAAGAGGCCGTGGCGGCGGTCCAGCGTGAGCTATTTGTTATACAAAATATAACACCTTGCTAGGCCGATATGTGCCTTGGGTACTCTTTTGTTTAGTTGGATATGCTTTGGCATACCGATGTTGCTCTGCGGCTGATCACCGGCGGCAACACATCGTCGTTCGAGGATTCCAATCCCAAAATAAAATATATATGCAAATGTTGTTCATTATCTAAAAATTTATATCAGTTTTGATATTGTTCAGATATTATGGTTTGGTTTTGTTCATCAGATATATTGGTTTTGTTGTTCTGAATCATAAGCTATATATTGCTTGCTGAGCATTTCTTTCGCTCATACTTGTTTCATATCCTGATTCTTTCAGCTAGGCTAGAGCAAGCTTGAGTTCCGGGTCTGACCAGAAGTTGTGTGCTAGTAGATAGTTTGGTGTGTTTTCTAGGTAGTCAGCTTGGGACGCTTGAATAGTCTAGAGGTTTGTAATAAAATTTGAATAAGTTGTAAAACTAATTAGAATTATGGTTTGTAATAATAGTTAGTTTGTATTAGTGTCTGCTTCATACTATAACCTGTGATCGATCCAGTTGCATGCAAGGGGTCATATTTATTATATTATTCCACTGTGATTATTTTATTATGGTTTATTGGCTAGTGACCCCCAAACCTAGACCCCAGGTTTGGAAGGTGTCACAGCGGGTCTACTTGGCCCTCTGAATTAACCATACTAATTTTAGGAACACGTATTTTCCAAGTAACCTGGTGTTATAACAAACAAAAAACTCAAGTAGTAACTTTGACAACCAATTTTTAAAACTTATTTTATTCATAAGGGTTTTTGGAAATTTTGTTAAGAAAATCTCTTTTGAAAACATGTTTAAAAATTTTGAAAATTGCACATCTGGTCGTCTTTACTATATGAGTTGGTTGTTGTTCTCCTTAACCATAACAAGGTATCAATCACATAAAGGTCCATTCACTTCAATCTATCTTCTCTCCTTTAATGGGTCCATCTTGCCTGCATTAGTTAGCAAAAACTTCAGATACCGTTGCATATTATCTTATTCGTAACTTCAATTCCAAGCTTCTATACTGGTAATACTTCCATCATCATTTTTACTATTGCTAAGTACAACAGGTCTATCCAATAGTCAACAAGTCTATTTCACATAATAAAGTCTGCTGATATCACATCACACTGCTATTATACATATCACATTTGTCATAACACCAACATCTAATTCCCAGAAAGCTCTGGATCTCCAATTTTCTCAAATTCCTTTAAAACCCCTCTAGCCCACTTCACCAAATAATTATGGGTGGCATACTCACTAGCGGCTCTATATAACCTGGTAGCATCTATCCTCTGGAATACATGAATCCTCTCTCTAGGTCTCTTCTTACCTTTCCTAATATCTTATACACTGACCATATGTAGTAACTCTCGAATCCATCCTCGTAGGTGATGTTGCTCCGTAACACAGGTCTTAAACTAATGGTATTGAATAAGGTGTGGGCTAAACTGAAAAGATACACTCACAGCTGAATGTCTAGTAGAACAACAATCAGCAGATGAGGGGTTCTTGAATAGATGGTCTCATATGAGGGGTGGTATAATAGCGTAGAATAGCTTGAAGAGGTGCATCTGTTACAACATGAGGTAATATAGTTAATACTGGTGGAAGAACAAAGTGCAAATCAAATCTGGGTGAAGATGACGGTCCTTGAACAGAAGGCTCTGAATGATCAGATGATACAAGGAAAATAGGATATGCCATTGTCGTTATCTGGAAATCATATTACAAGAAAGGAATCTCGAATCGCAACACGAATTGTACCGAAAACTTACTATACAGTCGCACTCAACCTCACGACGTTCTATCTTTCTAGTTTCCTATTCCTGATCTTAACCCTCTACCCAATCCCGGCAATCTAGACTTGTTTTAGTGACTTATGACCTGTAGCTCTGATACCAACCTGTGACGCCCTCCAAACCCGGGTCATAAGTTTGGGGTTCACAATACATGCACGCAATATATATAAACCTGTATATGAAATATTATATGCAATGACCCATCTTTACACAACCACGGATCACAACGGGTTAAAGTATGAAAATAAGCCACAACCTTAACTTTTATTACATCGTACCAAATGTCAACTAGTTTAACTTACAACTGATAATGAAATTATTCTTACAAGCTTGCGTATCTCATCTATAATTTAATGTTTCTGCTGGCTCGATCCAACTCATCCTGGAATCCTAGCTCGCACATTGGACTGGGAAACCTTGCTATCAATCATTTCATTTTTAACTATAGAATACATAAACAGATTCATAGGAGTGAGCTAACTAGCTCAGCAAGTCATAATAGCAATAATTAAGGTTAAACAGTGATCAATCGAAATGATTCAGAGGAATCAAGTTTCTTGTTGAATAAACATTAGAATTGGATATTTAGTTTAAATTTTAAAACCAAGGTTAGGCTACTGATCAGTCACGCACTAACCCTGAACAAGGCACACGACTCTGCTCTATAAACAGGATCTAAAGGCGCACATTGGCCTAATTCAACCACGAATCTGGTCTGACCACGAATCTGGTCCACATAAAGAAAACTATCCAATTTGAAAGCAGTTTAGTGTGATAAACAGTATAATTCAATAAAACAAAATCATATTCAACAGTGGTAAAACATTTGTGTAAAAGTGTAACGCAAATCATAAGTATCACTAGGGTATATCAAGGTATGTATGAGGAATGGCTTCTAGAGGAGAATCAGGTATTAGATGAAAATAATTTCATAAGGTTCAGTTCTTTGATGTTACAAGGTATGATAGCATATAAAAGTTTCTATATGTTTAAGCAATTTTGTTCCAGTGTTTGGTGTATAGTGGATATGTATTTGTGGAGTAGTATTGTATTTGTGTGGTTTAGTATCTGATAAATCAACAATGGATGGTTCCGAAAGAATAAGGCTTATAGCTCAAAGATCAAATATTCAAATGATGTGATCAGGTTTCAAGGCTGAATAATTCAAAGTACTTACAATATAAAGATAAACTATTTGGAATACTAGCAATATGTCACGAGCGAGTTTAGAAATATTTGTAATATATCTCGAGAATGGTTTAGAAGTACTTTCCTTATCACAAATGAATCCAACTTCACTTGTACTTGTCTAATGATTCTAATCAACAACCACTTGTCTATTTTTTTCTATGCCTCGCTTCTATTCACTAATCATTTGCTTTATTTTCTACGCATCGATTCTATTTTCTGATCATCTGCTTCCTTTTTTACGCCTCGCTTACTCTGCTAGGAATCATAAGTATTTATCAATATTTATCTCACATTATTCTAATCGTCATATAGACGTCATAAGGTTTTATCTACCCTTCGTTTTACCCAAATCTGATTTACGGATTAAAAGTTATGAATAAAACCGCCAAACAATGCACATACAGTCATATAATACATCAATTGGATCACATATATCACATAGCATGTAAGATATTCGATCAAAAATAATTTTCAAATAAGATTCCGGTTTAAAATGATTTTCCAGGTATTTAATACGAATTTTTGAACATTTTTCGGAATTAAAACGCTCTCTGAATCATTTTATAATTAACTAATAGGGTTCGAACATCCGAATCTGACTTTAAAATAATTTAATAATAATTATCTAGTCTTGAAAATAATATTTTAAAGCTCGAAACCATTTTTCGGAATTGTTAAATCAAAATTAAATTAATAATCAAGTAAAATTAAATTAATAACTAATTAAATTATTTAATCAATTAATATTTAAATTAATTGACTAATTAAATAATTATTTATCAATTAAAATTAATTAATTGAATAATTTGGATTTATTTTGGAATTAAAAATAATTTTTAAAATTAAAAATTATGAATTTTGAAATTAAAATGAATTTTTGAAATTAAAAAGATAATTTTTGAATTATTTTTAAATAAAAATCCCAGAAACATAAGTAGGATTCGAATTTAGGGTTTTGGCGGATCAAAACGCCTTTTTTTATGAACAGCTGTCGGCAACAGCTTGAATGTGGCCGGAATCTTGGAAATCCCAGAAACCGGCGGACCTCCGGCTGGAATCCGGCAACCCTGATCTCCCCAAAACCACGCTGATTCAACTCGATTTTCACAGCAAACATATGCATAACTATCACAGACATTCAGATATCAACACCACAACCTCAATCAACAACAATCTCAGTTTCTCCGGCGAAATCATCTTAAAAACCGGCTAAGCTGGAAGCTTTTCCGGCGATGGTGCAAAACACAAATTACTCTACCAAATCCACTGTTCTTTATACGAAAATAAAGTTGTACGATCATAAAATCAAACCCATGTAATATTAACAGTTGAAAATCATAAACAAAAGCAAGAATCTAAATTGAAATTTTAGCAAAAACCCAAAACTCGAACTTCACCAAATATTCATCAAAACTAACAAATTTATATACCAAACCAATCCTTGTGATCTCAGGAATGATAAACAAGCATCAAAAGATACAAACAACCCCTCTAAATCAGAAACCGAATTTAAGTTAAAAGGAATGAAAAATAAAAAAAATATATGAAATTGAAAAATAATTAACCTTATTCGAAGATATTAATACAGATACAATCGTCTCGTCGAGAGCTTCATTTTGACTATTCATACGCCTCCATCGGATTTGAATAACGTCTTTACATTCTCGTTTGATTGCGAAGAACACGAAGAACACGGTTTGTTTCTCTGGATAATTATCTATTTTTACTGTATAATAATGTTTATCTGTACAAAATACAATATTGTATTGACTATTTATATTTACGAAATATTGGTATCCCGTTGGATCATATCGGATATAAAATATAACATTTATTTGATGAAACAGATCCAAATCGGTACCAGTTTTAGGATAATTATCCAAAAATCTATACATTTTGTAAATACAAACTTGGTCTCAGCGCTTTGGTTACACGTATTACGAGAAGATAATATAATAGTTTAATCAAAAGATCCCGTTTCTCGAAAATAAGGGTTTTATCGATTTACCGAAATAAATATTTTATCGAAAATTTTGCGCCGGGACCCGCATAGGGAAAACCGTATTCCGGATCGAAAAAGTTAAAACATGGAAAATGCTCGAAATATTGCAATTATGTTAGGAATGAGTTTTCCCGAGACTTCCGGGTTGTAAAAACGTAAAAACGATTAAAGTCGGTTGGTTCCCAATTATACAAAATAGTTTATAAATACTCAGAATTTTTTTTATAAAATCCATAAATCATTTATAAAACTATACAACATAAAAATTAATAGAAAAATATCACAATTATCTATATTTTATTTTGGACCTATAAAAATTAAAATACTCAAATTTTATCATATTTACATATCCAAACACAGATATCACTTAACAGATAATTCACCAAAATTTATATAATAATCACATAATATTTATTTATTGATAAAAATAATTACACGATATATCCCGGATATTACACCCCTACCTTTGTTGATTATCGTTATAACTCTTTTTCAATACTTCTTCCTTAGTTGTTGAATCATTAATATTCATCCTTCATGACCCCTCTAGTATGAGGATAGTTCTTCTTTTGATAAGAATCTCGTAATCCTAATCCTCTTATTGTTGATCGTAGTCTTATTGTTTGGAATCCCTTAAAGATTGATATGATTCTTTCATGCCTTAAGAACTTTTGAAATGTTATTCTTTCTGGCATCTAATCCTTATAAAAATGCAAAGTTTTTAAAAGTTGAATTGCCAAAGGGGCAAAATGTTTTCTTGAGAATTGCCAAAGAGGCAAAAAGTTTTCTTGAGAATAGTGGATCTGGACTAAGACGCATGTCCTTTTCACACTTATTATTTGAGGCTTAAAAGCTGCATCGGGATCCCACCAATATTGTTTAGAACCCAACGAGGTTCGGGATTACTTCGCGGATGATCACCGGCTGTAATCTGTAGCATCATAAAATGATTTTGAGCAATGGTTTGGTTAAAAAGTTTTGATTTGAATAATGATGCCATGATGCCATATATCTTGTTCCATGACATTATTATGCTTTTCTGATATGATTTTGGCTATTGAATTGCGATGAATGTCGGCTTTCACCCTATACATTATTATAAATTCTCGTTTGATCCTTGATTCTTGAAAGCCCAAACATTTCTTCATAACATTTGTATAGCCAAAGATAGAAATCTGCCACCTAGAGATTTAAAAGTAGAATGCCTCAGATTTTACTATTGTTATTATTATTGCTTTATAGAACTGCTATGTAGTTACTTAATGAGCTTTTATGCTCATTTATATTTGCTTTGCTCTAACCATGGAAATTAAGAAAGAAGATGGCCAGACTTAGACGTTCAGCTCGCATGAGCGTTCCTGGCAGTCCCTACCGTGTCATCGGTTTCCAGATGCCACAACAGGTAGCAGTGAGTGTGAGCATGCATAGTAGACGGAAGGATTCTTTAAGTTGGTTCAGATACAATGGGTTATCTGTCGGTTCCATTTAGGAATCGAATGAAATTGAATTCATTAATATTTTGGGTTGTAATATATTTATTTTGGTTGGTAGTTGTAATCTTGTCTCAAACTTAATCATGTGTAGATCCTGTTAGTAGTTAATCAGAGTTTAATATATCTGTTGATATTATTAGTTTAATGGTGCGTGAGGCCTCATTTCCTAACCCCGAGATTGAGGTCATCACAAATTATCCTAAAATCAGTACCGAAATGGATTTATTTTATATCCAATATGATCCAACAGGGTACCAAAATTCCGTAAATATAAATAGCCAATTCAGTATTGTATTTTGGACAGATAATCATTTGCAAACAATAAAATTATATAATTTCCAGGGAAAAACCCTAGAAACTATAGTGTTCTTCGTAATCAAACCAAGATTTGAAGGCATTATCGAACTCGGATTTTTATGTTCAAGTAACCAAAACGAAGGTCTCGAGGAGTACTATCAGATTCCACCATTTATTTCACTACAGAAATCATAGGTATTTTCTTATATTTTTTATTAAATTCAAATTAAATTGGGTTTAAATATGAATTTTTTTATTTTAATGTTGTTTGTGTGATTTGATGCTTGCATGTTGAAGATAATTTGATTCTGGTCATTTTGGTATATTATATGTCGAATTTAGAGTACAATAACATGTCCAAATCTGTGTTTGATTCTCTGATTTAAAATTTAGGGTTTATAATTAGTTTGAATGTTCTTAATTGAATTTGGGTGTTTTTAATTCAAGGGTTATTAGTTGAATTGGTTTATACCATCAGATGGATCGTAAGAAAAGGTTTTAATTGATATTAGTTTGAAGAACGAAGGGTAAGTGGTTCGAGTTGGCCGAATTTTTTTTTAAGCTCGCCGGCGGCGAAGTTTTGGCTGGATTTTCTGAACAAAATACGAATTGTTTGTTGGTTTTAATCTGTTAGTTATGTTCCTGGCAAGGTATCCTTTAAATCTGCAGTTTTTGGCTGTATTCTGAACTCGGGAAAAGATTCCCGGCGAAACTCCGGTGAGTAGTTCGCCAGAGACGGTGATCGGGGGAACAAATTTTAGTTTGACCCCCGAACTTTTGAAAACGAAGCACTTTAGTCCTTATAGTTTGCAAAACTTGCAAATATTGGATTCCTTTTTCCAAAACTTTCAAAAATCATATTTCCTTTTATTTTAATTTTAGAAAAATGGTTTTTAATATTTAAAAATTTCAAAAATCCTTATTTTAATTCTGAAAATTATGTTTATTTCAAAAATAAATCTAAATTTTTTAAATAATTAATTTTAGTTGATAGTTAATTATTTAATTAATCAATTAATTTAAATATTAATTGATTAGTTAATTTAATTAGTTATCAATTAATTTTAATTAATTATTTAATTGGATTTAATTGTTTCTTTAGATTTAAAAATTCTGAAAAATAGTTTCGAGCTTTAAAATATTTTTCTAAATTATGTTCAAGGCTCGATAATTATTATTATTAAATGATTTTAAAGTCAGATTTGGGTATTCGAACCATGTTAAATATTTATAAAATGATTCTGGTACCTGTTTTAATTCTAAAAAATGTTCAAAAATTCGTATTAAATACCAGAAAAATCATTTTAACCCTGAACCTTCTTTGAAAATTTATTTTTATCGAATAGTTTGCGTGTTATATGCTATCTGGTTAATGTGTTATATGTCTATGTGCTTATTGTTTGACTGTTTTAGTCACAACTTTCCGTAAATCGGATTTGGGTGAAATGAAGGGTAGATAAAACCTTATGATGTCTATATGAAGATTAGAATAATATGAGATTGAATATTGATAGATAGTTATGATACCTAGCAGAGTAAGCGAGGCATAAAAAAAGAAAGCAGGTGATCAGAAAATAGAATCGATGCATAGAAAAGAAAGCAAGTGATCAGTGAATAGAAGCGAGACATAGAAAAATTAGACAAGTGGTTGTTGAATGGAATCATTAGACAAGTACAAGTGAAGTTGGAATCATTTGTGATAAGGCAAGTACTTCTAAACCTTTCTCGAGATATATTTCAAGTATTTCTGAACTTTCTCGTAACATGTTGCTAGTTTATAAAATAATTTTGTTTTATATTATAAGTGCTTCAAAACATTCAACTTTGAACCCTGATCACATCATTTGATCTTTGAGCTGTCAGCCTTATTCTTTGTAAACCATCGATTGTTGATTCCCATAGATTAAACCATACAAATACGATACCAACCCACAAATACATATACACCATATACCAAACACTGAAACAGAATTATTTGAACATACAGAAATGTATATACCCTATAATACCTTATGGCATCAAAGATCCACACCTTGTATAATCATTTAACCATTGTTCATCTTATACCTGATTCTTCAACTGGCTTGAAGCCTTTCTTCATATATATACCTTGATAAACCCTGGTGATATTCATAAATTGCTTTATACTCTGAGATAAATGTTTTATCAAGTTAATCATGATTCTTTTTTATTGAATTACAATGTTTACCATATGGAATTATTTTAGAATTGGATAGTTTTCTTTATGTGGACCAGATTCGTTGTCAGACCTGATTCGTGGTCGAATTAGGCCAATGCGTGCCTTGGATCCAGTTTATAGAGCAGAGCCGTGTGCCTTGCTCGGGGTTAGTACGTGACTGATCATTAGCCTAACCTTGGTTTTAAAATTTAAAATGAATATCCAATTCTAATGATTGTTTAACAAGAAACTTAATTCCTCTGAATCATTTCAATTGATCGTTGTTTAACCTCAGTTATTGCTATTATGACTTGCTGAGCTAGTTAGCTCACTCTTGCGAATCTTTTATATGATTTTACAGTTAAAAAATAAGTTATTGGTAGCAAGGATTCCCAGTCCAGTGTGCGAGCTAGGATTTCAAGTTGAGTTGGATCAATTTAGCAAGAGCTTTATATTTTAGTTGAGTTATGCAAGATTGTAAGAATAATTTCACTATCAGTTGTAAGTTAAACTAGTTGGGATTTGGTATGATGTAATAAAATTTAAGGTTATGGATTATTTTCATACTTTAACCTGTTGCGATCTGTGGATTATGGTAAGTAGGGTCATTGCATATTATTACTTTCATAAACAGGTTTATATAATGTATGTATGTTGTGAACCCCAAACTTCTGACCCGGGTTTGGAGGGCGTCACATAACAGGTTTAGAAGATGCAGATGACCATGACAAGTTGAGATTTGAAAATGAAGTACCTTACGCTGAACTTTTAAATCCTGACTCTGATACAGTAAATCCTGATATCACTCAAAGCTCTGAGATTCCACAGAATAGTGGAAATTCTTCTGACACCGAAGCATATGTTGAGGGGGAACAACATAACTTAAATCCAGAGATTACAACAAGTGATTCATCTCAAGAGACATCAGTAGAAAGATCATCAGACTCATCTACCTTAAATTCTGATGAGTCAAATACTGATAACCATGGGAACACTGATTCAGGGGGAGCATCAGGAAACAACAGTGGTACTACTCAAAGAAATAACAGAGAATTCATGGATCAAGGGGAAGGTTCTTCTTCTAGGAGTCAACTTCCATTTGCAAGAAAATGGTCTAAGTCACACACACCTAACTTAATCATTGGAAATCCTGACAGTGGTGTAAGAACAAGAAAAGCCATTCAGAATGAATGTCTCTACCATTCTTTTCTATCTCAAATTGAACCTAAAAAGGTTGAAAAAACTCTACAAGATGCTGACTGGGTCACAGCAATGCAAGAAGAGCTCAATGAATTTGAAAGGAACAAAGTCTGGACTCTTGTGCCAAAACCAAAGAACAGATCTGTAGTTGGCATAAAGTGGGTGTTTAGAAACAAAATTGACAGTGAGGGCATTGTTACAAGGAACAAAGAAAGACTGGTTGCAAAGGGTTACTCACAATAAGAAGGCATTGATTATGATGAAACATTTGCTCCAGTTGCAAGGCTAGAGGCAATAAGAATCTTTCTTGCCTATGTTGCTCACAAGAAGTTTAAGGTGTTCCAAATGGATGTGAAGAATGCATTCTTAAATGGAGAACTCGAAGAGGAAGTTTAGGTTGAACATCCTCTAGGGTTCATTGATCCAAGGTATCCAGATCATGTCTACTTACTGGATAAAGCACTTTATGGACTAAAGCAAGCTCCAAGGGTCTGGTATGAAACACTTGCTTTATTTCTTCTAGAGAGTTGTTTCACAAGAGGTACAATTGATAAAACTCTCTTTTATAAATACCATGGTAAGGACCTGTTATTAGTACATATATATGTTAATGATATCATTTTTGGATCTACTAATGACAAACTTTGTGAGAGATTTGCAAAGCTAATGCAGTCCAGGTATCAGATGAGTATGATGGGAGAATTGAGTTACTTTCTAGGATTACAAGTCAAACAGACTAAAGAAGGAATCTTCATCAATCAATCCAAATACACCAGGAATTTACTCAAAAGATTTGGAATGCAAGACTGTTCAACTGCATCAACTCATATGGCTACTGCAACCAAGTTAGATTTAAATACTGGTTCTTCAGTAGATATAGCTAACTACAGAGGTATGATTGGCTCACTCCTATATTTGACTACTAGTAGACCTGAAATCATGTATGCTACCTGTCTCTGTGCAAGGTTCCAAGCTGATCCCAGAGAACCTCATCTATTAGCTATGAAAAGAATTTTTAAGTATCTCAAAGGCACCATAAATATGGGATTATGGTATCCTATAGATTCAGACTTTAAGTTACTTGGATATTCAGATGCTGATTTTTCAGGATGTAAAATAGACAGGAAAAGTACTTCTGAAAGCTGCCAATTTCTTGGAGGCAGATTGGTTTCTTGGTATAGAAAGAAACAAAATTCAATTTCCACTTCTACTACAGAAGCAGAATATATTGCTGCATGAAGTTGTTGTGCTCAGATTCTATATATGAAGAATCAGCTATTGGATTATAGGTTAGACTATTCTTTTATTCCTATATATTGTGATAATCAAAGTGCTATTGGAATGATAGAAAATCCAGTGCAGCATTCAATGACTAAGAACATCAGTATCAGATACCATTTCATAAGGGAACATGTGGAAGCTGGTACAAGGGAATTGGTCTTTGTTCCAACAGATCAACAAGTAGCAAATATATTCACCAAGCCTCTCTGTAAAGCTACATTCACAAGATTGGTGAATGAATTGGGAATGATTTCAGGACAGTTCTCAAACTCTGATAATTAAGTCTGCAGATATTTTTGAAGCATGGTCTTGTCAGTACTTGTTAGATACTGATTCTTATGCTAAATGCTTGATGCCATGATAACATGCAAATTGTGCTAAATGATCTTATGTGAAAATTGCATGTTGAACTACTTATTTTGCTTACATATTCTGTTGTTAGTTAAACTTGCTTTGACTGATAGTTTATGTCAGTAGTTAATAAATCCTGATATTTGTGATTACCTGATGTTAATGGTCAAACTTTGATTATCTATTTTTGACGAGAATAATGTTTAAGTCAGCATTGTAATTACAAGGTTGAAGTTAGCCTCAGATGGGAAATTTTTCGTTGGTTACAGATGTTTACCGTTGAGTAAGATTTGGAACATGTTTGTTTAATGCTTAACTTTATTCTCAGGAACTGTGCATACAGTAACACACATCTACATGATTACTTTTCAAGTTAATCGTATGTTGCCACGTGTCCTATTAAACTGAACGTGATTAAATTAGTGGAGAAAAGTTTTGTATATAAATCAATTTTTGATTTTAGATAATACTTTACTTATCTGTGTTATACTCTCTCTGCTACTTTACTCTTCTAAAAATCGTAAACTCTGAAACCCTAACTACTGTTCGAAAATCTTTCTTGAAGAATTAACCATGATTTCACCTACTACTTCTAAACCTTTTGATTATGGTGGTGCAAAGTTTGTGACTAACAACTATTCAGCTATCTTGTCTAACAACATCGTGAAAGTTGATTTTCATATTTTTCAGGACTTTCTTATATCCAGTGAGATTGGGTTTGCTCTCACAGCTCCACCCACAATCTTTGGTGACCAGGTGCTTGCTATCTAGAGAACTAGCGTATTTGATGATGGAGGAGCTAATGGATCTCCAAGCCTAGCTTTTTAATTTGACAATACAACAATGATAGTAACTCCTTAAACTGTACGGGATTTGTTGCAGTTGCCTACTCATACCTCCTACTCAAGTTTGGTAGGTAATACTTGTTAGTCACTAAACACGCGCTAAAATTCACGCAAGTATACACGTTCGCAAGTAATATAGAATTATTTCTAGTTCATTCACACAGAGACTGGTTTAAGTTAACTTTGTGATTTATGCACTTATGCAACAATGATATGGCTATTATTCAATGCTAAAACGAATAACAATTTGGGTTTTGATTATACTACAATTAACTATTAAGAATTAGACTAAAGAACATTAACTAAAGAGATTAATTAGAGTTGAATAATATATGAAATAAACATGGGATTCTAACTTCATTAAGTACTTCATTCAATGGACTTTTCTTTCTTAACCTTAGCATATAATGGTGATGACACTAATCAGATAACACGAAACTGATAATCTCCAACTTTCGTTGCACAAATACCATACTACCAGACATACACAAAAGAGATAGAAGCTGAATAGACACCAATTATATTGAGACCCTATATGTCTATAGAATTTGACAACATAACGTTTCAATGCACAAGTTATCTATCATGATTATATAGGGCAAGTAAGATGGTTAAAATTACCTACGAATCATGCATAACAATAACATATGAACCTATGCTAGCATGGCAAGTTCTAAATCCTTAAATTCACTATCGCTTCATTAAGAATTAACACGCTATCTTATAAGTTTGCGACGCTCATAAGATGAATAAGCACAACCAATACTAGGTTGTCATACAATCACCACACACTAAGGCATCGAACAAATCAACTAAAGAAATCCATAAATAAATCCGCTAGAACCCCACGATAACGATTAGCCAATAATCGGACTCATCATCAACGTGGGTTCCGATGAAAGCATGGTATAATAAATGTAGTCTTTATAAACAAATAATAAACAAAGTACGAAATCCAGAGTATTAGGTTCAACAAAATAAGAAACGAGCATCCAAGATTACAACGTAGAAAAAAGATTCTCAAGAATAAACTAGATCTTCTTCGCCTTCGTTGAATTGTACAATAGGTCTTCTTGTCGTCTTCTCCTTAAGCTCCGTTATGTATCTTTATTGAAAAACGTCTTTTACTTAGGTATATATAGCAGCCCATGTAAAGTAAAAGTCCTCCAATCAGAAGAAAAGTATAATCAGGATTTTAACATCCCCACCCAGCGCAGCCGCGCGCTTGATTATCGCGGGCGCGATGTGTCTCTGAAGTTTGGGCGCGGGCGCGCGCTATGACAGCGCAGGTGTGCTGGCCTCCTGGATAAAATTCTGCTTTCTTTCTTTTCTTGCTGCAATGAGTTGGTTTCCCGAGCTTTATTCCTTGGACACCATCCTAACACCATATTAGCATCAAATCAATGCTAATTTACCTGAATTCTGGATTAATTCCTAAAATGCAAAAACACTAGAAAGCATATTAAAACACCAACAACTTGAGTACAAATACACCAATTCAAAGCTTAATAAAGCATTATAAAGTGTCATAAATTCCACTCAACATACCCCCAAACTTGAATCGATGCTTGTCCTCAAGCTTAAACAGACTCAAAGAACAAGAAATAAAAATGCATGAATGCAACTAAATGAATGCAACGATCCTCAATAGAATAACTAAACCAATCAACATGCAACATCTCAACAAATGAAATTATTCGCATAAAGATCAATCAAACCCCACAAATCAACCTACAAACCAGATACGTGCGTGTGTGCAACTGCTTACAGATATACTATTGCAACTAGATCAATAATTATGACTCACTACTCATCAAAGCAATCATAAGGTTATAAATAAAATAAAAGCTAGACTCAAAATAACTCAGAACACTTCAATTCTTATTTTGGAGTTTTATAAGGATACATGCTTTTATTCACAATAAAACAACACAAGTATGCTTATTTGACCGTGCAATGAGTGAGGTCCACAAAAGACTTATACAATAGTACATATGTAACGAGCGTTAGGTTAGCGGATCCCAGACTATAAAAGCCTTAGGTCACTAGGCACAAAAGTCCCCTAAGAACTTAATAACTCGAGTACTAAAGAGCCCACTCGTGATCAATTATACATAACACTTATTTTTTTCTTTTCTTTTTTTTCTTTTTTCACAAATTTCTGAACGAGAGCGTTTCGCTCCATCTCGCTCAACCCTAGACTACTCATACAAATATGAGCCAGCTACTAGCCATTTGACACCTAGCCATAACAACTAGCAATGAAATCCAATTTCTCCAATTTTTAAAAATCCATGTTATTTTATCAATTGGAGAATATCCTAAATTCTAAATATAAACAAACGATTAAACCTCGACAAACAAACAAACCATGATCATGTTCTAGCACTCAAGCAACCTATAAGACTTAGTGAAATACAATTATCTCTAGTATGCAAATCAATTCGACAAGACTTTACATCACTAAATACGACATCACTACACTAGTATCAATATCACACACCAATCAGAAAAATCATCTAAGGGATCATGTTATTATGAAAATGCATGAACTATATGAACAAACTACCATTAAAACTACAAAAAAACTATATGGAAAAATATGCAACTATATGCACTCAACTATCATTAATATGCAAACTATATGCGACTCACAGAAAATATATCCCTTCAACTACTACCCCCGAGCTTACAATTTTCACTGTCCTCAGTGAAGGTAATAGTAAGGAATCAGGCATACTCACCCCTAACGGGTGGAGTGTCAGGCGTGTCTGGAGGTGGATATACGGAGTCCTCACCAAATACTGGCCACTGGATGTCAATACATGTGGCTCTGAATGCAGTCCCTAGTGCCTGGGTGAGATCACGTGCAAACTGACTATAGATGTCATGCATCGCATCCATTCTCCTCGCTAAACGCCTATACTACGTCGTGCTCAAACCAACTCCAACATCCGCTCCTGCTTCCTCCTACTCCTGCTGCGATGGACCAACCTCCTCATCTAACTGAGATCTCCATGCAGTCCTGCTCGAATGAGCTGCCCCAGCAGCTGGACTCCCACCAGGCAGATGGTCAAAAGAATAACCAAGTCCCTTCAAATTAGGCTTGCCTCCATCCCACTCTTGCATCATCACCAAAGTGGTACTGTCAATCGGAGCACTCAGAATCTGGAGCTGCTCATGTGATGGCTAATGAACACCAACTGCTACACACAGCTTCGTCACAATAGACGTATAGGGTATAGAACCCGTAGTACTCCCTCTCAAGAATCTCAGAATACCCTGGTAAATCACCATCCCAAGGTCCACATAATCACCTTGAAGAATCCCCCACAACAGCCGTGTACGCTCCACAATCACATCATGCATATAAGAAGATGGCATGATGTTAGCACAGATAAACGCATTCCATGCACGAGCAAACCTATTCATGCTCGAAGCAGGGAACGTGGAATAATCAGTCGTGCCCCTCCTGAACTTCCAATGAGTCTCCAGCACACACAGAGTAGCAACTATCAAATCCAAATCAAAGTCCTCCGGAGTCTTATCATTCTAGGTGTCCTGATCGAGCTTCCTCGCGGGTTGCTCAATCACCCTCCTTATCGCATCCGTACTGTACTCCACCCTTATCCCCCTAACCACAGTGAAACCATTCTTCTCCTCATTTGCATTAGCATAAAACTCTCGAACAACACTCATGGGCACAACAGCGGGTGCCTCGCAAAAAGCAACCCAGCCCATCTCCAAGATCATCTCCAACAACTTACCATCTTTCCCCGATGGCAGAAAACCTCGCTCCTTTGCTATAGGCTTCGAGAGAAGCCTCGTATACTCCGCTTCAGCCTCGGGAGTCTAAAATCTCGGCCTAACACCACCTGCACTCGAAAAATCAGAGGTGTTGCTGCTGACTTGAGTTCTTTGTCTCTTGGGTACCATTGGGATTGAATAAGAGAGAATAAAAGATAAGTGTTTGAGAGAGAATTGTGTTTGAGAATTTGAGAAGTGGTGGAGAACTTTGTGTCTAAGTGTATGTATATATAGGAGGTGAGAAGAGAATTAGAAATGGAATAGAAGTGGGAATTGATTATGGGAATAGTGGGAATAATTGGTCTGATTTGGAAAGGGAAATTTGGGATGTGGAAGAGTAAAATTCGGGTAGAAATTGATTTTTAAAAGAAGTCCCTAATTTTCTCTTCACAACTGCCTTTTATATTTTTTTTATGAATCAGGACCCCAGCGCGGGCGCGCGCTAGAACAGCACAGGCGCGCTCACCTTCTTTCAAATCGGCGTGGCCGCGCGCTAGATCAGCACGAGCGCACTCAGCTTCTGAAGTTGGCCCTAAAATTTTCTGTTTTTCTGATTTTTTTTGTATTTTTCTCTTTTCTTCTTGCTTCCTCTACCTACTAATGTACAACAAACTTGGGTTGCCTCCCAAGAAGCGCTTGTTTTACGTTGTTAGCTCGACATAGAAATGCGAGATCAAACGGATAATAAAACATAACTACCCCCCTCACAGTTTTCCGTGTCACCATAGTAATGCTTCAACCTTTGACCATTTACCTTGAATGCTTGGCCTGGATCACTCTAAAAAATATCCACCGCTCCATGTGGAAACACAGTTTTGACAACAAACGGCCCTGACCACCTTGACTTCAATTTTCCAGGAAAAAGACGGAGATGAGAGTTGAACAAGAGAACTTGTTGCCCAGGCACAAATGATTTGAGCACTAGACCCTTATCGTACCACCTCTTGACTTTCTCCTTATACTTTTTGTTATTTTATATGCTTAAAATCGAAACTCGTTGAGTTCATTCAATTGAAGCATCCTCTTCTTTCCAGCTACATCCAAATCAAGATTCAACTTCTTCAAAGCCCAATATGCTTTATGCTCCAGCTCCACCGGCAAATGACACCCCTTACAATAAACCAACTAAAATGGCGACATTCCCAATAGAGTCTTGTATGCTATTCTATGTGCCCAAACAACTTTGTCAAGCTTCAAAGACCAATCTTTCTTGGATGGACATACAACCTTCTCTGAAATGCGCTTGATCTCTCTATTAGATACCTCGGCTTAACCATTCGTCTGAGGATGATAAGCCATAGCAATGCAATGATTCACATTATATCTTTGCATCATAGCAGTGAACTTGCGATTGCAAAAATGCGATCCCTCATCACTGATTATGACCCTTGGAGTTCTAAATCTTGTGAATACTGCTTGTGAAGAAAATTAAGCACTACTTTCGCATCATTCGTTGGCAACGCCTTAACTTCAACCCATTTCAACACATAATCAACCGCCAACAAGATATAATGATTGTTACAAGATGAGATAAATGGCCCCATGAAGTCAATTCCCCAAATATCGAAGACTTTAACCTCGAAAAGCACATTAAGAGGCATCTCATCCCTCTTGGACATATTACCCACACATTGACATCGATCACATTTCAAAATGAACGTATGAGCATCTTAAAACAAAGTCAGCCAAAAGAATCCTGCTTAAAGAATACGAGTTGCTGTCTTTTCTCCATCATAGTGTCCTCCATAAGTCGTTGAGTGGCAATCTCGCAAGATCCCCCCCCCCCATTTCGCTGTAAGGAATACATCTCCTGATGATTTGGTCTGCTCCTTGTAGAAAAAGAAACGGCTCATCCCATATATACCACTTCACTTCATGAAGAAACTTCTTCCTTTGAGCGTATGTCAAGTTGGGAGGCATGATATTACTCACAAGGTAGTTCAAAATGTCTGCAAACCACGGTTCTCCCTCTTGCACTTCAAACAGCTGCTCATTGGGAAAAGACTCATTTATTATTATCTTATCCAGTGAAGTTGTACTTGGATCCTCTAAACGCGAGAGATGATCAACGACTTGATTTTCAGTCCCTTTTTTGTCCTTGATCCCTAACTCGAATTCTTGAAGCAAAAAAACCCATCTGATTAATCTAGGCTTCGATTCCTTCTTTGAGACGAGATATCGAATTACAGCATGATCAATGAAAACTGTCACCTTCGTCCCAAGCTGATAAGATCGAAATTTCTGAAAACCATAGAGAATAGCCAAAAGTTCTTTCTCTGTAGTAGTATAATTCAGTTGAGCACCATTTAGGATCTTACTAGCATAGTAGACCACATGAAATATGTTGTTCTTTCTTTTCCCAAGAACTGTTCCAACTGCATAGTCACTTACATCGCATATCATCTCAAAAGGTTCACTCCAATCGGGTGCAGTTATGACATGTGCCGTGATTAAACTCTTCTTTAAGAACTCAAAAGCAACCACACACTCGTCATCAAACTTAAACGGAATATCCTTCTCCAGAAGATTGCACAAAGATTTAGAAATTTTTGAGAAGTCCTTGATGAACCGCCTGTAGAAGCCCGCATGGCCAAGAAAACGGCGAACTCCCTTAACAAAAATTGGTGGGGGGAGATTTTCAATGACCCCCACTTTGGCTTTGTCCACCTCAAGACCTTTGCTAGAGACCTTGTGCTCAAGAATAATGCCCTGTCGCACCATAAAATGACATTTCTCCCAATCGAGAACCAGATTGGTCTCAACACACCTCTTGAGAACCTCGTCTAGATTCTACAAGCACTCATCAAATGAATCACCAAACACAGAGAAATCGTCCATGAACACCTCCACATTCTGACCAATCATATCAGAGAAGATAGCCATCATGCATCTCTAAAATATGGTCGGTGCTCCACATAACCCAAAAGAAACCCTTCGAAAAGAGAAAGTACCAAATGGACAAGTGAAAGTAGTCTTCTCCTGATATTCTAGAGCAATGCAAATTTGATTATAACCAGAATAACCATCCAGAAGACAGTACTACTCATGCCCAGCCAATCTGTCAAGCATCTGTTCAATAAATGGCAGAGAGAAGTGATCTTTTCTTGTGGCCTTGCACAGTTTCCTGTAATCCATGCAAACTCTCCACCCCATGACTGTTCGAGTAGGAATGAGCTCATTCTTCTCATTAGCAACGACTGTGATACCTCCTTTCTTTGGTACACACTGAACCAGACTCACCCAAGAACTGTCAGAAATGGGATAGATGATCCCTGAATCCAGCCACTTAAGAATTTCCTTCTTCACGACTTCCTTCATGATATGGTTTAACCTTTTTTGTTGCTCAACAGTAGGCTTGCTACCTTCCTCTAGCAGAATTTTATGCATACAATAAGAAGGGCTGATTCCTTTGATATCTGCTATAGTCTAACCAATTACCGATTTGAATTATCTAAGAATTCTCAAAGGCTTCTTCTCGTCGCTACCTGAAATGTCAGATGCAATAATAACAGGCAAAGTAGATGCATCACCTAAAAACGCATACCTCAAATGTTCAGGTAAAGGCTTAAGCTCAAGAATAGGGGATTCCTCAATAGATGGCTTAAGGCGCTTAGGAGCTTTGTTCAACTCCTCCATTCCCGGAGATTCAAAAGGCATATCAATCTTCCTCTTCCAGGGAGAAGCATTCAAAAATTGCAAATGCTCATCCCCTTCATCATCTTCACTATCAGAATTCCCCAACAAGGCCTTATCTAAGGCATCAGATCTTAGCAATTGATCAAGTTCTGCAGAAACCACAGAATCAACCAACTCCACTTTTAAGCACTCCTCATTTTCCGTAGGAAACTTCATGGCATTGAACATATTAAAAGTTATATCCTAATCCATCACTCGCATGGTGAGCTCACCTTTCTTCACATCTATCAAGGTTCGGTCAGTAGCCAAGAAAGGTCTTCCCAAGATTATGGGAATCTTCTTATCCTCCTCGAAATCAAGAATTACGAAATCAATAGGGAAGATGAGTTTATCCACCTTGACCAAGAAAACCTCCAAATACCTCACGGATATGTAATAGAACAGTCGGCCAACTGCAAAGTCATACAAGTAGGCTTTGGATCAGGAAAGTCCAATTTCTTGAAGATTGACAAAGGCATCAGATTGATGCTAGCTCCCAAGTCACATAGACACTTGTCAAATGACACCTTTCCAATGGTACATGGAATAGTGAAGCTTCCAGGATCTTTAAGCTTCGGAGGCAACTTTTGTTGTAGCACAGCACTACATTCCTCCGTGAGAGCAACGGTCTCTAAGTCATCAAGCTTCACCTTCCTAGAAAGAATACATTTCATGAACTTCGCGTAACTAGGAATTTGCTCAAGAGCTTCAGCGAAAGGTATGTTGATGTGAAGTTTCTTAAACACCTCCAAAAATTTCTCAAACTGCTTATCCAGCTTTTTCTTCTACAGCCTCTTAGGAAAAGGAGGTGGAGGATAGATATGTTTCTTCCCTGTATTACCCTCGAGAGGAGTGTCCTCAACAGTAGTCTTCCTTGGTTCCACTTCTGCTTCCTTCTGCACTTCTTCTTCAGCCTCAACTTCATATTCTGGAGTCTTTACATTTTCAGGATTTGCAACCTTACCAGACCTCAATGTAATTGCCTTCACATGCTCCTTAGCTTCCTTCTTTCCTGGAACTTCAATATTGCTCGGAAACGTGCTAGGTTGACGATTCAGTAATACATTAGCAATTTGGCCAATCTGATTCTCCAAGGTCTTGATAGACATAGCTTGGCTCTTGCACATGAGCCTCAACTCCTCCAATTCAGATTTTTCATTAGCTTGCGGCAGCTGCTGAAGTTGAAGTTGTTTCCTAGGGGCATATTGCAGTTGCTAAAAACCAGGAGGGTTATACTGTTTTGCTGTGTATGACTGATAAGATTGTTGTACCGCATCCGGATTATTACTCCAGCGGAAGTTAGGATGATTGCGGTTATTTGGATGATAAGTGGTTGGAGCTTGTTGCTGCGATCTCTAAAAGTTGCTCACAAATTGAGTTGATTCGCTAGAAGTAGCACACTGCTCAGTTTTATGTGCCCCCGCACAAAGCTCACAAACACTAGTGATTTGATTAACTCCATAATTAGCCAAAGTGTCCACCTTCATCGTCAAATCCTTAAGTTAGGCAGCTATAGCAGTTATTGCATCCAACTCCAAAATTCCTGCTACTTTACCCTGAGTTAGCCTCTGAGAAGGATTCTAGTATTCATTAGCAGCCATCAGTTTGATCAATTCATAAGTTACATTGTAGCTCTTAGCCCACAAGGCTCCTCCTGATTCTGTATCGAGCATGGGTCTAGAAGTAGAACCCAATCCATTATCGAAATAGTTTATAATCATCCAATCATGCATGCCATGGTGTGGGCAGTTCCTTAGCATCTCCTTATATCGATCCCAAGCCTCACACAGAGATTCTCCAGTTTGCTGAGCAAACTAAGTAAGAGCATTCTTGATTGTAGCAGTTTTCGCCATAGGAAAGAATTTAGTGAGAAACTTTTGAGCAAGATCCTCCCATGTGGTGATAGACCTTGGTGGTCGAGAATATAACCAGCAATTTACTTTGTCCCTCAGAGAGAATGGAAAAAGTCTCAGCTTGATAGCATCTTCAGTCACCCCATTGAACTTGAAAGTGTCGCAGATCTCGATAAAAATCCCTGATGTGCATGTTGGGGTCTTCTGTAGGAGAACCCCCAAACTGAACTGAGTTCTGTATCATCTGAATCGTGCTCGACTTGATCTCAAAAGTGTTAGCCGAGATGGCTGGTCGGATGATGCTTGACTGAATATCATTGACCTTAGGATTTTCAGCTTGATCTCCCATCACAACTAAAGTTGGTTCCTCGACTTTTTCTTCATCCTCAAAAACTTCCCTTCAAATCACTACAGCTTCTTCCTCGGCTTGATCCAGAGTTCTCTTACTGTTACGACCGGAATTTTATGTAATATTATTTATGGATTTGGTATAATATTAAAGTCAAACGAAAATATATTCAATGATTGTACGCTAGTGTGAGTGAAAATTTCTGCATTATAAATTTGCTTTGTGTAGTATATGATTTTTCAAAGCAAGAGTTTATTTAATTTCTTTATTATTGATTTATAAGGAATATTCTAAGCTTTGGAAAAAATTTCTTTTAAAAGGTATTTTGTTCACAAATTTTGAAAATGATTTTATAAAGTCTCTAAAAATCCAAGTTATTTTATGGTATAAATTTCATAATTTTTGAACTTGTATTTTATTTTATAAAAATAAATCATTAAAAATTTTAGTTGTCATATTTATCAAATTACATGAATATCCTTGCATGCAAACTCTCTTCTATTCAACTAAAGGGCTAAAAAGGACAATTACAACCCCACTAACTCTCATCTTGCTAACCAAATTACTCCTTTGTCCTTGCATGCAAAATCGTCTTAGTATGTGGGAAGGTTAATCTTGTAAATTCTCATTTCCACTCACTTATTTCAATCAATCAAAATCATAAATACCCAAAGTACAAAGTGTTGTGATCATTCACCCCACTCCACACTCCACCCTCACTCTCTCCTCCCTCCCTCCTCCCTCACCTCTCGGTTTTTCCTCCCTCTCGGCAATCACCATAGCCGAAGCCCCCATCCCCTTTCTTTTCTCCATTCTTTCACTCAAACATCCATCTTATATTCAAGTAATCTTGCTCCCTACATGTTGAAAGTTTAAGTTTAAGGGTTACATGTAAAGGTTTTAGTGAAACTCAAAATACAATCTTGATTCTTATGGATTTAAGGTTGTTTTTGAGAGGACTACAAGGAATGGATAAATGCCAAGTCTTGAGAAGGAAACTCTTGATAATTTAATGGCCATTTCCATCCATTTCATTCGGCCATGACCATATGGGAGCCGAATGAATGGTCCTTGAAATCATTCTTGTTGTTTTGATCAATTTTTGCATGTTTATGTGATAATGACTTGAATTTTGCGGTGAAAATTTGATAAAACTCCTTGCATGCTAAGTGATCATCTAGGTATACCTTATGCTAGGCTTGCATGTCAATTTTAAGATGGAATATATGTAGAAAATGTGTTGTTTTGGTTTGAAAAACCCGAAGGCATGCATGCATGAGGATTTCTCTTAGAATGTTGTAAGATTTTGATCATTTGGAAAGATTTTGTTAGTGAGCCTTAATTTCAGTAGGTATAATGTGTTAATATTGATTTATGCTTCTTGTTGCATGGTAATAATTCGTGATTATCTTTTATAAAAAAAATGCATACCTTGTTGTTTAAAAAGCATGAAGATTTTTGATTTGTGAAGTGTAGATTCTCTTGTTTTGCTATAATTGTACCTTAGGTAAGGATGATATCACCAAGGTTATTTTGAGAATAAGGGAGTTAGTTCAGTAGAATACCATGTTTAGGTCTTGGTTTGAGTATTGGGTTGTTGGTAGTTGAGTTTGTCAAGTCAAAACCTTGGAGAAATGAGAGTTATAGTTTCTGCAGAAAATCAGTTTAGTACCCTGAGGTTTAGAGTGAGTTTTGACCATGTCATTGGTGTGCACTTTGAGGCCCAAGCCAGGCCCTTGAGCCATATCAAGTTTGTGAGATGCCCTTAGGTCAGGAGAGTCTTGTGTAAAAGTTTTGAAGGAAAACTTGTAGTTTAAGACTGTCTAATGCACTCAAGAAACTATAGTTGTCATTCTGAAATTTGCACAAGTGAGCACTTTCACTTATCACATAGTTTTAGAACACTTAGAAGTGAGTATTAGGTCGACCACCATAGTTGTAAGATAGTATAAGGTCAGTAGAGCAAAAGGCACAAGTGAGGGTCAATAGGTTTTGGATAATTTAGGAAAGGCACATCGAGTTAGGAAGCCAAAATTTGAAGACTTTGTCTAGTTTAGCGACCAAGTGACTTAAGTTGTGAGTCGAGATCATCCAAGCCTAGTGTTGCATTATGGTATATATGGTGTTATTTGATATTAATATACGATATGTGATTATATGGCTATGTGTGTACATTTGAAATATAAAGGTGAATATAAATTAAGTGCGTATAGGCCTAAGTGCCATCCATGTTTAATTTCGGGTTGTAAATAGGTTAAGATGGTAAGAATATATTATAATGAGGATTATTATTATTTATGTAGGATCTCGAGACGAGGGAAAACTTGCCATAAAAGATGAGTGAAGCTCCAGTTGCTCCTACCAGTCAGACCAGACCAGCCTATCTCAAGGCAAGTGATTCAACTTGACCTTTGTATTTACTATAAACAGTTCATATATATCGATGCAATTATCCTGAGTCATTTTGATATGTTTAAATCAAGCGTATCTCTCGCTTATCTTTGAATTATATAGAAATGCCATGAACCCTCGAGTATGGATTACAAGTAGTTCAAAAGTCTTTTCATGATAAATAAATGCCATGATAAAATAAAGAGTTGTTATATTACTTGATTGATCCTCTTGATTAACATGCTGATGATTCCTAAGTATTGATATCTCATCCTGATACTTGAACCCCTATAGAACCTTACCTTGAACTCTGATAGTCAGAAACTTACCAAAATGATTCCTCATTGATTGATACCCTCTTTCCTATCCTAAAGCTTGACAATTCTGATATATATATATACATCATGAGCTAGAGATCATTACCTTAACACCCATAGTATTCGTGAAGCTTATCTTCTTAATGATCCAACACCTGTACCTTGACGAGAAACCATTGCTTTAAGCCCAGTTTGGCATTACCCCTTCATATTATCCATTAGTCTCACCATATTTTCCTGTCCAAGTTCTGACATATGAAAACCTTTTGGTTACCCTAATAGAGTAAAGTTTTGTGAATCATGGCCCTGAGATTTAGTACCATATTTTCCGTGATTCGAGTTGATCTATAATCCCTTAATAAAAATATTTACTGTTAAAAGAGATTTTGTTACAATTCGGCATCAGCTTTTGAAATAAATAAAATATGGGTTTTCAGTCCCAAAGGGGGATAAATGTTTTTTTTGAATAGTGGATCTGGACTGAGACGCGAGTCCTTTCCACCCTTATATTAGGCTTAAAAGTTGCCTAGGGATTCCCGTTAATGTTTTAGAACCCAGCAAGGTTCGGGATTACTTCACTGCTGATCACCGGCTGTAATCCGTAGCGTCATAAAATGATTTTGATTAAGACATGATTTTAAAATTGTTTTGATGCAAGCAAAATGATGCCATCTCATATAGTTTTATCTCTCGTTATCATTAGTTATGTCTTTCCATTGGCATTCTTAAAAATATATCTCGATTTATGTTTTGTGTCGTTCTGTTAGCACTTGTTGAGCATTTGGCTCACTTCTTGCTTTACCCTTATATTACAGCTAGCAACTATGGTTAGATTCAAGCAGACTGCCCGTAAGACCTGTGATGCTGATGCTTATGTTCGAGCTCAGGTAGAATAAGTAATAATAGTTGTGTGAGGACTCGGTATTTGTAATCAGATGAAATAGTTGGTAGTGTTGGGCTGTTCCAAACCCTAAACTGTAAGATCTTGGAGTTGGTTGTGTATTCTACTTTTAAAATATTGTAATAGCTATATTTATTTTGCTGTTTAAGTTGGGGGTGTGACAGGTTTTGGTATCAGAGCTACGGTTTAGAGTCCCTGGACAGCCCAAATAGGTTATAGGATTTGTGTGTAGGTTATAGAT
This sequence comes from Apium graveolens, assembly GCF_009905375.1. NCBI lineage: Eukaryota > Viridiplantae > Streptophyta > Magnoliopsida > Apiales > Apiaceae > Apium > Apium graveolens. Next base: position 138,217,456 of record NC_133656.1, read on the forward strand.
ATTATGCGAGAGAGTAGGTTAAGTAAATTATTAATTAATACTCCTCTTATTGGTTGTCAGCAAAGGGCGCATTCCTCGTCATCCTCTGGGTCGGACGACACTATTGCTTTCTCCGTGTATGCTGAGTTGAGGCGAGAGTTCGACATGCTTCAGGGCAAGTACGACCGACTGATAGACCAACTAAAGAACGTGTATCCGGACAGCCGAAACTACGAAGGGAAGCCCAAGGAGCAGATGACTGCGAGACTTGAGACCTTGGTTCAGTACGTCAACACTAAGCTTGAGGAGATGCTAGCACACCAGGACCGTACCAGCCAGTATGTCATTCAGATGGTGGCGGATGAGCTCCAGAGCATTGTGAAGACACTTCGAGAGGAAAAGACTACCAAGCCCCGTTCAGATGGAGTGGAGCCTTAGTTCTTTCCATTTACCTTTCATGTTGTTGTCCAGTCAGACTCTGTGGAATCCCCAGTTTTTTCTGTGGTTTCCTTTAAATAAGCCTGTTATTCCTAGAATCAGACTATGTCCCAATCCTATGTACTGTGACCTTTAAAATTTCAATAATTATGTGTTATTGGTCCATTTTCCCTCAACTGTTATTTTATGTTTTTTTTATCATCATATCTGCTTAATTTGGAAACTTGACCCCATATGTAAATGAGAATGCCATGCGATACCCTCGAATCATTTTATCATTCATATCTCTTTTGATACAACTCTTATTTCAGGATCATGCCTCCCAAAAAGAAGAACCCAACAACCACCTCCACCACAGACCCAAATATTCTTCGACTACTGGAAACCTTGCAACAGCAAACCAATGCTATAGCTCAACAACAACTAACTCTTCAACAACGAATTGAAAACCAAGATAACCGTGAGCCACACCAACCACCTGAACCACCAGTACCACCTAGACAAATTGTCACCTTCAAGGCTTTTCAGAATGTGAATCCACCTGCATTTCATGATACCACTGATCCAGTGATAGCTAACACATGGATCAAGGAGATGGAAAGGGCTTTTGAGTTGGTACAGTTAGGAGACGATCAAAAGACGTCGTATGCTACTTACTTCTTGAAGGGAGAAGTCATCTATTGGTGGGAATCAGTAAAGGCTATGGAAGTCACTCAGCAGGTTTCTTGGGAGAGATTTAAGAAGTTATTTCTGGACAAGTAATACCCTAAGTACATGCAGAATCAGATGGAGCTAAAATTTCTTGAGTTGAAGCAAGGGAACATGACTATATTGGAGTATGAGAAGAAGTTCACTGTGTTGTCAAAGTTTGTGACAAAGTATACCAGCACTGAGGAGGAAAAAGCAAAGAAATTCCAGCAAGGATTGGAGCCTTGGATCAGAGATAGGGTGGCTATGTTTGAGCTTGAAACTTATGCGGGAGTAGTACAGAAAGCTGCTCTGATTGAGAATAATGGGATGCAGTCAAGGAAAGAGAGGGATAACAAGAAGAGGAAGGTTCCATTTTATGGAGAAAAGTCTGAAGCCGGAAGTTCGCAAGATCGGAATATAAAAAGGATTGGTTTCCAGAAGGGCGGAAATTTTCAAAAGAAGGGAAATTTGGTCAAAAGGCAAGAATCAAAAGGGAACAACCAGGCAAGCCAAGGGCAAGTTGGAGAAAACAGGTTCCAGAGACCGGAATGCAAGCACTGTGGAAGAAGGTACCCCGGAGTATGCAATAAGCTGAGCATGACCTGTTATAGGTGCAATCAAAGAGACATTTGGCAAATGAGTGCAAGATGCCGAAGCCAGGAGTTACGTGCTACAAGTGTGGGAAGACTGGACACATAGCTAGGGAGTGCAAGGCAACCGGACCAGTCAAAGCTCTAATGAATGTGGCAAGTACTAGTGCGAGTGTGCCAGCCGAGGTATTGGCATTACCTCCACCACCCGCACCAACCCCGCAAGCAACAGCAAGGACATTTGATCTAAAGATGAAGGATGCTGTTCAGAATTCTGAAGTGATAGCAGGTACACTTTTACTCAATAATGTCAAAGCTAAAGTATTGATTGATTCGGGAGCCACAAGATCTTTCATATCAGAATCTTTTGTTGATAAGCTCCAATGTGATAAAATGGTTATGAGTGAGGTAGTAAATGTGGTAATTGCGAACCAAGAGAAGATTCCTGTGAATCAATTTTGTCCAAGGTGTAAGATTGATATTTCGGGGTATAAGTTCTCAGCCGACTTGATACTCTTCAAGTTGGGAGAGTTTGATATAATTTTAGGAATGGATTAGTTAGGAGAGAATAGCGCTCAGATAAATTGTAAGACCAAGAGAGTGTATTTAAAGACGAAGAGTGGAGAGAAGGTAGTATTTAAGGGACAGAGGCAAGAAAAACTATTTCTTACAATTGTTCAGGCTAAGAAGTTACTTAGAAAAGGTTGTGAGTCATTCCTAGCATATGTAGTGGATTCAGAGAGAGGCAGCCCCGGCATGGAAGATATTCCTGTAGTTAACGAGTTCCCTGATGTGTTTCCCGACGAACTACCAGGCTTACCACCAGATCGACAAATTGAGTTCGAGATCAACCTTGCTCCAGGAACGGAACCAGTTTCAAAGGCCCCGTATAGGATGGCACCAGCAGAAATGAAAGAGTTGGCGAGGCAGCTACAAGAATTATTGGATAAGGGAGTGATACGACCAAGTACGTCGCCATGGGGAGCACCTGTTCTGTTTGTAAAGAAGAAAGATGGGAGTATGCGTCTATGCATAGATTATCGGGAGTTGAATAAGGTAACGATCAAGAACCGCTACCCGCTACCAAGAATAGATGACCTTTTTGATCAGTTGAAGGGAGAAAAATGCTTTTCGAAGATTGATTTGAGATCGGGATACCATCAATTAAGGATCAAAGAAGAAGATATTCCCAAGACCGCATTCAGGACCAGATATGGGCATTATAAATTCCTAGTAATGCCGTTTGGATTGACCAACGCTCCGGCCACATTTATGGATCTGATGAATCGAGTATTTAAGAAGTATTTGGACAAATTTGTTGTGGTATTCATTGATGACATCCTTATTTATTCTAAGTCGGAAGAAGAAAATAAGCAGCACCTCTGGATAGCATTGGAGATACTCCGACAAGAGAAGTTGTATGCCAAGTTTACCAAATGTGAGTTTTGGTTAAAGGAAGTTCAATTTTTGGGGCATGTTATTGGAAATGAGGAAGTTAAAGTGGATCCGGCAAAGATTGAGGCAGTTATGAGTTGGGAGAGGCCAAAGACTCCTACGGAAGTGCGAAGTTTTCTAGGATTGGTCGGATACTATAGAAGATTCGTCAAGGATTTCTCAAAGATTGCCATACCATTGACCAAGTTAACCAGAAAGAATCAAAAGTTTGAATGGAGTGCAGAATGTGAAGATAGCTTTCAAGAGTTAAAGCAGAAGTTGGTAACAGCTCCGGTGTTGGTACTTTCAGATGATCAAGGGAACTTTGTAATATTCAGCGACGCTTCGCTTAAGGGTTTGGGTTGTGTGTTGATGCAACACAGTAAAGTAATCGCATATGCGTCAAGACAGTTGAAGCCGCATGAGTTAAAGTACCCGACGCATGACTTGGAACTAGCCGCCATAGTGTTCGCACTCAAGATTTGGAGACATTACCTCTACGGAGAGAAGTGTGAAATCTACACGGATCACAAGAGTTTAAAGTACATTTTTACTCAGAAAGAGCTCAATATGAGGCAGAGGAGATGGTTGGAATTGATCAAGGACTATGACTGCTCGATAAATTACCATCCTGGAAAGGCGAACGTAGTGGCCGATGCTCTGAGTAGGAAGGAGAGATTGAATATGATGATAACATCAAAAGAGTTATTTGAAGAAATCGAAAAATTGGAATTGGAACTTTGTGCTTATGGAAAAGTCGAGGAAGTTTGTCGTGCAATGACCTTTCAGCCAACACTAGTGGAAAAGATAAAGAAGTGTCAAGAGGAAGTAATGGAAAAAGAAAAGAATCAGTTATCTGGAGAGGAGATTAATACTCAAAGGGATGAGCAAGGGATACTAAGGTTTTCATCCAGATTATGGATTCCCCATGTACCTGAATTAAAGAATGAGATCTTCCATGAAGCCCACAATTCGAAATTTTCAATCCACCCGGGAAGCACCAAGATGTATCGAGACTTAAAGAAGAACTTTTGGTGGCCCAATATGAAGCGAGACGTGGCAGAATGGGTTGCGAAGTGCTATACTTGTCAGAAAGTAAAGGCAGAACATCAACGACCAAGCGGATTAATTCAGCCCCTGAAGATTCCAGAATGGAAATGGGAAAATATCGCTATGGACTTTATAGTGGGACTACCGCGAACGAAATCCGGGCATGACGCAATATGGGTTATAATTGATCGTCTTACGAAGTTGGCGCATTTCCTTCCAATAAACGAGAAGTCGTCATTGGACAAGTTGGTTCATCTGTATGTGCGCGAAATCGTACTAAGGCATGGAGTACCCGTATCAATAGTTTCAGACAGAGATCCTCGATTTAACTCGAGATTCTGGAAGCAATTTCAGGAATGTCTTGGCACAAAGTTGAATATGAGCACGGCGTACCACCCGCAGACTGATGGCCAGAGTGAAAGGACAATTCAAATGATTGAAGACATGTTGCGCAGTTGTGCAATCGATTTTGCAGGAAGTTGGGATGACCATTTGCCATTGATTGAATTCTCTTACAACAACAGCTGTCATTCCAGTATCGGCATGCCACTATACGAAGCTTTGTACGGGCGAAAATGTAGATCACCAACAAGTTGGGATGAAGTAGGAGAAGGAAGAATTCTCGGCTCGGAATTGGTACAACAGTTGCATGACTCGGTCAAGTTAATTCAGAAAAGGTTGCTTGTTGCTCAAGATAGACAGAGGAAGTATGCGGATCCAGCGCGTAAGGACGTTCAATTCCAAATTGGCGAAGCTGTGTTGCTGAAGGTGTCACCTAGAAAAGGGTTGATGAGATTTGGCAAGAAAGGGAAGTTAGCACCTAGATACATAGGTCCTTTTGAGATTTTGAGTCAAGTAGGAAAGGTGGCCTACGAGTTGGCCTTACCACCTCAATATCAGCATGTGCATAATGTGTTCCATGTGTCGTTGCTTAAGAACTACAATCCTGACGCTAGCCATGTGATAGAATATGAACCTGTAGAAATTCAGGCGGACCTGTCATTTGTGGAGCAACCGGTTAAAATACTCGAATGGCAAGTAAAGAGTCTTAGAAATAAGTCAGTAAAGTTAGTAAAAGTACTTTGGAGGAACCCTAAGGTCGAAGAGTCGACTTGGGAGTTAGAGTCTGATATGCGTTCCCGGCATCCTCATATTTTCTCTTAGATTCTGGGGACAGAATCCCTTAAGGGGGAGAGGATGTTACGACCGGCATTTTATGTAATATTATTTGTGGATTTGATAAAATATTAAAGTCAAACGAAAATATATTCAATGATTGTACGCTAGTGTGAGTGAAAATTTCTGCATTATAAATTTGCTTTGTGTAGTATATGATTTTTCAAAGCAAGAGTTTATTTAATTTCTTTATTATTGATTTATAAGGAATATTCTAAGCTTTGGAAAAAATTTCTTTTAAAAGGTATTTTGTTCACAAATTTTGAAAATGATTTTATAAAGTCTCAAAAAATCCAAGTTATTTTATGGTATAAATTTCATAATTTTTGAATTTGTATTTTATTTTATAAAAATAAATCATTAAAAATTTTAGTTGTCATATTTATCAAATTACATGAATATCCTTGCATGCAAACTCTCTTCTATTCAACTAAAGGGCTAAAAAGGACAATTACAACCCCACTAACTCTCATCTTGCTAACCAAATTACTCCTTTGTCCTTGCATGCAAAATGGTCTTAGTATGTGGGAAGGTTAATCTTGTCAATTCTCATTTCCACTCACTTATTTCAATCAATCAAAATCATAAAAACCCAAAGTAAAAAGTGTTGTGATCATTCACCCCACTCCACACTCCACCCTCACTCTCTCCTCCCTCCCTCCTCCCTCACCTCTCGGTTTTTCCTCCCTCTCGGCAATCACCATAGCCGAAGCCCCCATCCCCTTTCTTTTCTCCATTCTTTCACTCAAATATCCATCTTATATTCAAGTAATCTTGCTCCCTACATGTTGTCTATATATATTTCAAAGAGTTTTGAGTAGAAAGTTTAAGTTTAAGGGTTGCATGTAAAGGTTTTAGTGAAACTCAAAATACAATCTTGATTCTTATGGATTTAAGGTTGTTTTTGAGAGGACTGCAAGGAATGGATAAATGCCAAGTCTTGAGAAGGAAACTCTTGATGATTTAATGGCCATTTCCATCCATTTCATTCGGTCATGACCATATGGGAGCCGAATGAATGGTCCTTGAAATCATTCTTGTTATTTTGATCAATTTTTGCATGTTTATGTGATAATGACTTGAATTTTGTGGTGAAAATTTGATAAAACTCCTTGCATGCTAAGTGATCATCTAGGTATACCTTATGCTAGGCTTGCATGTCAATTTTAAGATGGAATATATGTAGAAAATGTGTTGTTTTGGTTTGAAAAACCCGAAGGCATGCATGCATGAGGATTTCTCTTAGAATGTTGTAAGATTTTGATCATTTGGAAAGATTTTGTTAGTGAGCCTTAATTTCAGTAGGTATAATGTGTTAATATTGATTTATGCTTCTTGTTGCATGGTAATAATTCATGATTATCTTTTATAAAAAAAAATGCATACCTTGTTGTTTAAAAAGCATGAAGATTTGTGATTTGTGAAGTGTAGATTCTCTTATTTTGCTATAATTGTACCTTAGGTAAGGATGATCTCACCAAGGTTATTTTGAGAATAAGGGAGTTAGTTCAGTAGAATACCATGTTTAGGTCTTGGTTTGAGTATTGGGTTGTTGGTAGTTGAGTTTGTCAAGTCAAAACCTTGGAGAAATGAGAGTTATAGTTTCTGCAGAAAATCAGTTTAGTACCCTGAGGTTTAGAGTGAGTTTTGACCATGTCATTGGTGTGCACTTTGAGGCCCAAGCCAGGCCCTTGAGCCATATCAAGTTTGTGAGATGCCCTTAGGTCAGGAGAGTCTTGTGTAAAAGTTTTGAAGGAAAACTTGTAGTTTAAGAGTGTCTAATGCACTCAAGAAACTATAGTTGTCATTCTGAAATTTGCACCAGTGAGCACTTTCACTTATCACATAGTTTTAGAACACTTAGAAGTGAGTATTAGGTCGACCACCATAGTTGTAAGATAGTAGAAGGTCAGTAGAGCAAAAGGCACAAGTGAGGGTCAATAGGTTTTGGATAATTTAGGAAAGGCACATCGAGTTAGGAAGCCAAAATTTGAAGACTTTGTCTAGTTTAGCGACCAAGTGACTTAAGTTGTGAGTCGAGATCATCCAAGCCTAGTGTTGCATTATGGTATATATGGTGTTATTTGATATTAATATACGATATATGATTATATGGCTATGTGTGTACATTTGAAATATAAAGGTGAATATAAATTAAGTGCGTATAGGCCTAAGTGCCATCCATGTTTAATTTCGGGTTGTAAATAGGTTAAGATGGTAAGAATATATTATAATGAGGATTATTATTATTTATGTAGGATCTCGAGACGAGGGAAAACTTGCCTTAAAAGTCGAGTGAAGCTCCAGTTGCTCCTACCAGTCAGACCAGACCAGCCTATCTCAAGGCAAGTGATTCAACTTGACCTTCGTATTTACTATAAACAGTTTATATATATCGATGCAATTATCCTGAGTCATTTTGATATGTTTAAATCAAGCGTATCTCTCGCTTATCTTTGAATTATATAGAAATGCCATGAACCCTCGAGTATGGATTGCAAGTAGTTCAAAAGTCTTTTCATGATAGATAAATGCCATGATAAAATAAAGAGTTGTTATATTACTTGATTGATCCTCTTGATTAACATGCTGATGATTCCTAAGTATTGATATCTCATCCGGATACTTGAACCCCTATAGAACCTTACCTTGAACTCTGATAGTCAGAAAATTACCAAAATGATTCCTCATTGATTGATACCCTCTTTCCTATCCTAAAGCTTCACAATTATGATATATATACATCCTGAGCTAGAGATCATTACCTTAACACCCATAGTATTCGTGAAGCTTATCTTCTTAATGATCCAACACCTGTACCTTGACGAGAAACCATTGTTTTAAGCCCAGTTTGGCATTACCCCTTCATATTATCCATTAGTCTCACCATATTTTCCTGTCCAAGTTCTGACATATGAAAACCTTTTGGTTACCCTAATAGAGTAAAGTTTTGTGAATCATGGCCCTGAGATTTAGTACCATATTTCCCGTGATTCGAGTTGATCTATAATTTTACTGTTAAAAGAGATTTTGTTACAATTCGGCATCAGCTTTTGAAATAAATAAAATATGGGTTTTCAGTCCCAAAGAGGGATACATGTTTTTTTTGAATAGTGGATCTGGACTGAGACGCGAGTCCTTTCCACCCTTATATTAGGCTTAAAAGTTGCCTAGGGATTCCCGTTAATGTTTTGGAACCCAGCGAGGTTCGGGAGTACTTCGCGGCTGATCATCGGCTGTAATCCGTAGCGTCATAAAATGATTTTGATTAAGACATGATTTTAAAATTGTTTTGATGCAAGCAAAATGATGCCATCTCACATAGTTTTATCTCTCGTTATCATTAGTTATGTCTTTCCATTGGCATTCTTAAAAATATATCTCGATTTATGTTTTGTGTCATTCTGTTAGCACTTGTTGAGCATTTGGCTCACTTCTTGCTTTACCCTGATATTACAGCTAGCAGCTATGGTTAGATTCAAGCAGACTGCCCGTAAGACCTGTGATGCTGATGCTTATGTTCGAGCTCAGGTAGAATAAGTAATAATAGTTGTGTGAGGACTAGGTATTTGTAATCAGATGAAATAGTTGGTAGTGTTGGGCTGTTCCAAACCCTAAATTGTAAGATCTTGGAGTTGGTTGTGTATTCTTCTTTTAAAATATTGTAATAGCTATATTTATTTTGCTGTTTAAGTTGGGGGTGTGACACTTACGAGCCCGCGAACGCATATGCATACATGCTCGCTAAAGTACCTGAAACACGACAAGGAAGAGAGTAAGCAAGTAACAATGTCCTAGTCAATGAACTTTAACGATCACTGATGACAAATACATAAACTAAAAGTTAACACTGTGTCCCCGGCAGCGGTGCCAAAAACTAGTTAGTCGCTAAACACGTGCTAAAATTCACGCAATTATTTCTAGTTCGTTTCCACAGAGACTGGTTTAAGTTAACTTTGTGATTTACGCACTTATGCAACAATTATATGGCTATTATTCAATGCTAAGACGAATAACAAATTGGGTTTTGATTATACTACAATTAACTATTGAGAATTATATTAAAGAACATTAACTAAAGAGATTAATTAGAGTTGAATAATATATGACACAAACATGGGATTCTAACTTCATTAAGTACTTCATTCAGTGGCCTTTTCATTCTTAACCTTAGCATGTAATGGTGATGACACTAATCAGATAACACGAAACTGATAATCGCCAACTTTCGTTGCACAAATACCATACTACCAGACATCCATAAAAGAGATAGAAGCTGAATAGACACCAATTATATTGAGACCCTATATGTCTATAGAATTTGACAACATAATGGTTTAATGCACAAGTTATCTATCGTGATTACATAGGGCAAGTAAGATGGTTAAAATTACCTACGAATCATGCATAACAATAACACATGAACCTATGCTAGCATGGCAAGTTCTAAATCCTTAAATTCACTGTCGCTTCATTAAGAATTAACACGCTATTTTATAAGTTCGTGACGCTCATAAGACAAATAAGCACAACCAATACTAGGTTATCATACAATCACCACACACTAAGGCATCGAACAAATCAACTAAAGAAATCCATATATAAATCCGCTAGAACCCCACGATAACGATTAGCCCATAATCGAACTCATCATCAACGTGGGTTCCGATGAAAGCATGGTATAATAAACGTAGTCTTTATAAACAAATTATAAAAAAAGTACGAAATCCAGAGTATTAGGTTCAACAAAACAAGAAACGAGCATCCAAGATTACACTTAGAACAAATATTCACAAGAATAAACTAGATCTTCTTCGCCTTCATTGAATTGTGTTATAGGTCTTCTTGCCGTCTTCTCCTTAAGCTCCGTATGTCTCCTTATTGAAAAATGTCTTTTATTTAGGTATATATAGCATCCCATGCAAAGTAGAAGTCCTCCAATCAGAAGCCAAGTATAATCAGAATTTTAACATCCCGACCCGGCGCGGGCGCGCGCTAAATCAGCGCGCGCGCGGGCGCGGTGTGTCTCTGAAGTTTGGGCGCGGCTGCACGCTATGACAGCTGGCACGCTGGCCTCCTAGATAAAATTCTACTTTCTTTCTTTTCTTGCTGCAATGAGTTGGTTTCCCGAGCTTTATTCCTTGGATACCATCCTACACCATATTAGCATCAAATCAATGCTAATTCACCTGAATTCTGGATTAATGCCTAAAATGCAAAAACACTAGAAAACACATTAAAACACCAACAAGTTGAGTACAAATACACCAATTCAAAGCTTAATATAGCATTATAAAGTGTCATAAATGCCACTCAATAATACTGAGATGAGAAGATTTTTTACTGAGATTGGTTATGACAAGGATTTGAAGAACCTTTGTCAATTAAAAAGAAATGGGCTAAGGAAGGAATGTAATTTCTTCTTTGATTGCATCACAAAGGCTTTCAACAAAAAATCTTCGAATTTTGATTCCTTGCCCATTATGACACAACAGATAGGGTACACTCTAATTCATGGTTTACATTATGATTATAGTAGAGTAGTTCTGTCTTTTATTGGTGATAGGATAAATGCTGATAGAAATATAGTATATTATGGTAAATTTTGTTAGTTGATTTTCAATGTTTGTTTTCCTAATATCCCTATCCCATCTAATCAAATAGTGTATGTGTTTAAGTTGCGAAAAAGGGCTTTTTCTGACTTAATTTCACAAGATGAAAAGCGGTCGCATTTAGCTCCCTTGTGGTTACCTTTAGTTGCAAGAAACTTGCTTTTGGCAAGACTTCCTGAGACTTATGATTTGCTTATCAGTCATGGTGCTAAGCTGCAGGAAATCACCATTGGAAACCCCCCTGTAGCTCACCCCAGCACAACAACTCAAATACTGAAACAATCTCAGACAGAAGCCACCTCAAGTGTCTCTCAAAAGACACTTATTGTAAAAAGACAGAAAAACTTAATAAAAATAGCTACAAATCCTATCGTAGCTAAGTCAAAACTCGAAACATATCAAGTTCCTCATTCTTCAAAACCTTCAGAAATTGTAAAGAGGAAACCTGTACTTACTAGATAATAATCAGATTCAGATGATGACAATGCTACCTTATCTTCCAGATTCAAACCTTTCATCTAATTCTTCTCCAAAACTAGTTGTTCCATCAACTGAAAAAGGCACAGCTGCTGATATTAATTCAAATTCCAGACACAAGAGAAGAAGATTGGTCAAAACCTATTATAGTCAGCACTTGCTCAAGCTTAAACAGGAAATTATTGAGGAGACACAGAGTGCATTAAACCTAAATTCTGACATCCAGTCTACTGTTGAGGCGCTTGTAGAACTGTCTGAAACTCCAGTCATACAATATCACAAGAGAGCAAGGGAAGTCTCTCATGAGCAAGTAGAAGCTAGTGTCAAGAGGCTGCAAGGGAAAGGACTTTTTCCTAGATCAAGCACACAAGAACCAGTATCTCAAAGGGGTACAGCAGCTACATCACCTGATCCAATCCCACAAGAGTCTGCACCTCAAAGTGGTGCAGCAGATTTTGAAGAACAAGAGCCTCTGATTGAAAATGCAAAAGAGTCTATTACTGCAATTATGGAGAAGAGTACACAAGAACCTGGCTGTCAAAGTTATCAAGCAACTCCTGATTCTCCAGCTACACAAGAACCATTGCATCAAAGTTGCAATGCAAGCCTTATTCCTGCTGCAGTGACTCTTATTATTGATGCTAAAGGCAGAGTCCATCCATTTCAACTGTCTTCTACTGATGTTTTATCAGTGCCACAACTGAATGTTCGCACGAAATCTACATCTTCAAATTCATAAGGTATAAATACTGTAATTACTTTATCATCACTTATTTTAAATACTGATTTAAGTTCTTTCAGCATTTATAGTATATTTTTCAAAATATAAATCATGTTGGCATGATTACTACTAGACCTTTTTTAAGGACTACCTCTAGTTGTATGACCACAAATCACCCTTCTTTAGCCACCTCTTATTTTTGTAGGACAATCTTTCTGAGCCTTTTTGTGAGATGCGTGAAAAGATTGAGAGAGAAACAGAATTTAAGAGAGGCATTCCTTCCTGGAAAAAGGAGAGGTAGATGAGAGATAGGATTTAGTGATCCTTGTGAGGAAGCTCTGACTATTGAAAGTCATGAGATGTGTGGTGTGAGGAGTAGTGAGACTACTGTAAAAGAATAGAGAGATTAAGTTTTAATTTGCTATATGTTTGTGAATGCTCAGAGTACTAAAGGAACGGATGTTGAATAGCAGTCTATTGAATCTCAGGAAAACTTTGATGTATCAAAGGTTATTAATCTCTCTGCAAATCTAAGTACTGATACTTTCTTGCAGTCCATACATTCTACTATTCCACCGCGTGAGATAATCCTTGTTTTTGTTGAAAAACAGTCCATTTACTCTACTTTACCATCATCGGAGGAAATCCTTGTTGTTTCTGAAGATGTAGTAGCACAACAGTCCATTCATAAACTTTTATCCATTTCAGAATCACCACAGCATGTTACGGGAATTGAAGTTCTAGAAGAAAATGTTGAAGCTCCAATTCATTTATTTATAATACTTGAAGATGTGGAGTTAGCTGCTGAAGGTGTGGAAGCTTATGAAACTACTGGATTATATATTGCACCAATTTCTCATTCAAATCTCCATGCTAAAGCTGGTAATAAAGTTTAGCAATTAGTGCAAAATCCGGTTGTCGTTGAAGAATCTAATGATGGTGAAGAAGCTAATGTTTCCAATGCTATTATAGATCCTAAGGATGATCTATTCTTCCCTGAAGATATTCCTATATATGTGAGACAACAGAAACTGATATAGTTAGATGCTACAAAAGAAAAGGATTATTCTGATAATCTCTGGAATGCTCATTGGAAAGATAATATGTATCCTATTTCCAGAACACGAGCTGTTACACATCTGGAAATAGCAGAACAGAAGATTACAAATCCTGATATGCTGAATCATCTGAATACATCAACTTTAGTTGTCACATCCTTACACACAGATCATGAAGCAACTACCACTTAAATCAATCATATTAAAGAATATTTGATTGCTTCAAAGCTGACTACTCATCAGAAAATTTAGAAACAAGTTTCTCCAATAGTTGCCAGACAAATTTCAATTGAATCCAGTCAAGCTAGAATGGAAGCTAAACATGATCAAATGTCTGCTCAACTTACAAAAGTACAGAATTCAATGGAGCTGATTCTTTCTCTACTGCTTGATGATGATGCCAAAAAAGGGGGGGAGTTAAATCTAAATACAAACAGTTGTCATTGTCAAGTATCGATGCTAAAACTTCTAATGAAGGTAATAAGGGGGACAAAAGGATATACAAAGGAGGAAACAAATGAAGAGTTGAAGATTTAAATGTTGCTGATGAAGACCAAGGTAATCTGGAGATAGAAGCTGGTGCAGAAGCAAGTTAAATTTCTCACTTTCTGGAAGACAACAACTACAACAAATGGAGGAAGACTTCAAGAAATCCATAAAGACAGAAAATGTTGAAATTGCTGTAATTTCTCAAGTACTTTATGAAGATGATCCTTCTAACAGACCAACCAAAGGTATAGTTATAAGGAAAATCTGTCATATGGAAGATCTCAGATCACAAGTAATAGTAATTGTTGACCTGAAGCTTAAAGGAAAAGAGATGATAGGCGAAAAGTCAAATTTTTCGGAGTTTGAAGCTAAAGTTGTTTAAAAGAAGAAAAAGGAAGATTCTTGAAGCATTCTGAGATGAGGAAGTAGAAGTAACCTCTGACATTGCTCAAGTTAAAGGAGCAGTTCAGGATGAAGAGTAAAGTCTGATATTCATTGAAGCAAGATTGAATATGCATACTTGATTCCTGCATTTAGATAGTTTTGACATCATAAATTGGAACTTGTCCATAATTCCATAATGAACAAGTTGGGGGAGATTGTTAGGAGCAATTGATGATTTCAAACAGAAAGTCTCAGAAGCATTGACGGATGATAATTACTAGCATCGACGGATGATAGTTACAAGCATCGATGGATGATGATGGTGACATCGATGGATGTTGATATTCAAAGGATAATGATATCAACGGATGATGATGTCAACTAATGATTAAATCAGTATTTGTCACATCAGTTGATCTTTGAGGAGGAAAAGGAAACAGGAACTCAAGTCGGTGAAGGACTTTACACTACTAGAAATAGTGCCTATGACATCACCCCTTTAACATCGGTTAGAAATGTCACCGATGTTAAAAGCAGTTTTAACATCTGTTGCTTTAAACCGATGTTAAAGGTGTTGTAAGACATCAGTATCTAAACCAACCAATGTCTATAATCGTTTTAAAAAAAACGTCCACTTCTTTCTTACCCCCGTAAATACACCAAAAAATTTCCCCTTAACCAAATTTTTTATTTTCAGTTTCCCCCCATTAACCAAAACAGTTTCCCCCTTCTCTCTCTCTCTCAGCTTTCTCATTCTCTCTTCTCTCTCTCTCATTCTCTCATTCTCTCTTCTCTCTTCTCTTTTCTCTCTCACTGTCTTGTCTCTCTTCTCTCTCATCTCTCACTGTCTCTCTTCTCACTCACTCTCTTTAACCTAAAACACCTAAAATTTATATGAATTAATAAATTCGATTAATTCATAAATCGAGGTCGATTGGTGCTGAAGAGCCTTGAAGGAAGTCTGGACTACTCGATTAGTGTGTGAAAAGTATGTTTTTTCGAATTTAATTTCAAATTTTATGTTTTGATTTTAATCGAGTTTGTTTTTTTATTTTATGTTTTTTCGAATTTGATTTTAGGTCTCTGGAGCTGGGTTTGGTTAATCTTGAAGTGAGTTTGCTCGATTAGGTAAGATTTCACATGCATGTGTATGTTTTGTTACTTTAATAGATGTATGTGTTCCTCCTTGTTCTTGTTTAATTTTAATAGATGCATGTATATGGATCCTGTTTAGTTTATGTTGTGTATGTTCTTGTTCTGTGCTACATGTGTTTCTGCTTGAATAAAGTTAGTGATCCCAGTCCTTTTACAAGAGATTAAACACCACTGATAGTGGCAATCTCAAATATATAGTGTAGCATACTGTCGGATCCTCTAGCATTTAGGTTATACAATTGCCTTCATTAAGATTTGTGGAGGTTTTAGCTTTGGTTGTATGTAATCTATTGCATATAAATGGTAATCATGATGTGTACAGGGTTCTTGTTCATATGAAAATAGTTTTTCTCTATACTCATTACTTCTTTGGACTGATTATAATTATTTCCGTGGCTTAGGGTCATCCAGAATCTGCTTGGATTTGGATATTATCAGCCTTGTAGGCTGCCAAAAGAGTTTAGATAGATAATGACGGACTAGTTTCATAATGATCGATTTTAGTTTATTGAATAGCTTGCTGAGTAACTCAAATTCTTATGGTCCAAATTTTGGATGGTTAGTTACAGCTTCATTTAGATTTATAGCTGTTATATATGCTTGTCTTAAATGGCAGAGATAGACATCTCTGTATTGGGTAAAAGCTTCTGTAAGAGAGAAAAAGAAGTTGTGGAAGAAGTTAAAACTTCCCTTATCACATCATGCAGGGGTGGAAGATTTTTCTCATGGTAAACAGCCATCTACATGCTGTGTTTTTCTAACTTCTGTGGTATCCCCACAGAGCACAGGTTCAAAACCCATGGCTCATTCTCCTATCCAGCGTTGCTCGATTTGTGGTGTATCAGCGCATTTCAGTTGCTATCAGTTTGCAATAAAGGATTGCAAATATGTTTCTTACGACGTTCTGAATTAGTGGACTTGCCTATAGATCCAAGACCTCTTCTGGCCTTCATCAATACTAAGAGTGGGGCTCAAAATGGACCATCTCTTAAAAGGAGATTAAGCACGCTATTGAACCCTATGTAGGTAAATGTTATGTGTCAGTATTATATCAGTCTAGATATATATTTGTTATAATATAAACCTTTGTTATGATAAGCTATATTGGTGAGAAAACCCAAAACCAATTTTACTATTTTTGCATAGAGAAGAGAGTGAGGATTCAAAACTCGAGCCATTTCGAACTTCTCACGATGAGTTCACGAACTTAGTTCACTCATCTGGTGTTCCTTTTCTATAGTCTATATCAATTCTTTTTTGTTCCGTCTTTGAAAGTAGGAAAAGTGCTCTTTTTGTTATTGTTAGTTGTCATTAGAGTTTGCAGTATAGAATTGTCTTGCTTTAGGTAATATATATCATCGAAATATGCAAATCTTGTATATATGCATTTAGGAAAACATGAGTTTTCCTGATTCTTAAAGGGTGTTAAGTTTTGAAAAAGTGTGGTAGATGTAATTACAATACTCATGGCTATACTTGATTCAACACTGGAACCTTTATGCTTCAAGTACTAGGTATTTTCTACCATATAAAAGGTCTGACCTTTTTGTTTAGAAATATATTACCAAAGGTGTCTTTTGTATTCTAAGTCAGAGCATCTATCCATAAGTCCATGTTAATGTCTAATATTTTAAATTTAATTATACTATTAAGGTATCTAAATAAAGCCACTTCCTGTTTCAGGTGTTTGAACTCAGTTCCTCGCAAGGGCCTGAGGCTGGTTTGAAGTTATTCAGTAATGTGCGATATTTTAGATTTTTGGTTTGTGGTGGAGATGGAACTGTCGCTTGGGTTCTTGATGCAATTGAGAAACATAACTTTGAGTCACCACCACCTGTTGCAGTTCTACCACTGGGGACTGGAAATGATCTATCCAGGGTATTTAATTGCCTAAATAAGCATGCAGCTCTGTGCATCTGACGTATTAAATTCCAATTGTCTGAACTATATGCTTTTATGGTTTCTTAAATTTTGACTAGTTTGTGAATAAATTGCGGTATGCGAAAGAAGGGGCTAAGGATATAATGGACAAAACATGCGCGGACTTACCATGGCAAGTGTGGCTTGAAGTTGATGGAAAGGACATTTAGATTCTAAAGGTACATCAGTTATGATTAATTATATACTGAAGAACTTTTCCTTTTATAAATTTTTTAAACGTAAGCTTAACACATTTTTTTCGTAAATTTTCAGGATGCGGAAGGTTTAATTGTGCTCAATATTGGCAGTTATATGGGAGGTGTGGATCTTTGGCAAAATGATTATGAGCATGATGATCAATTTAGTCATTAGTACATGCATGATAAAATGCTAGAGGTTGTATGCGTTTCTGGAGCATGGCATCTTGGCAAGCTTCAGGTAATCTCTTTCATTTTCCAATTAGTTTGTAGGCTGAGTTGTCGATAAATTGGGCGTAAATTAATTAGCCAACTGTTGAATCTGTATTACTTAAAATATTATGGAAAATTATTATAAGTTATAACAATGTTTTTCTGGGTTAGCACCTATCTATCGCTTTTATAGAAGTAACGATTATCATATACAGTAGGACACTCATTTGCATGGAACTGAAGAAGAATGTAAAAAAGGTAACAAACAAAAAGTATAGCAGTGTGTAAATGTTAAGGATTAGTGACTTTATAAATTAATATGAAAACTAGTTTTTTTTACTTGTTACAATATTATTTCTTGCTGATTATGTAACGTAAGTCAGTCAGTTGCTTTGTCAGTCACCTATGTAATTGTCTTCATGTTGCTCTCACTCTTATTTCTTGATTTGAAAATTTAAATATACAGTTAGTAGCGTGGCAGTGATCTGTTGCTTTAAGAAAAATGTTTAAACTACTTAAACTGTTGCTGGTAATTATAATCATATCTGTTTTGTGCTTAGTGCAATGTTCACTTCGCATTAGAGAATATGCATATTTATCACTATATTAAGATGCATTTAATATATGATATACTAGACAAATATATACTTTCTAATATGTAAAGGCTCCCCTCTAATATTTTTTGCCCGATTTACACATTATCTCCTACACCTACTCAATTAATTTTAATTAGATGGAGGGTTATATATACCCATAACTCATGAGTTTCATGAATAACATAATAATGTTCACGAAGATGCCAATACATGATATATTAACCCTGGAATTCACAGAAGCTCTTATTTTTCTATCAGGTTGGACTTTCCTAGGCTAGGAGGCTAGCCCAAGGAAAACCATAAAAATACATCTTTCAAGTCCTTTTCCAGTTCAAATAGACGGGGAGCCTTTTATGGTCTTTAGATTTGTGAAGAAAGTTACCTAGTTAGGAGAAGTCACTATTTGCTGAGATATGCTTAAAATAGAAAAATCGTCTGATATTGTACAAAAGAAATGACAACGACTTATTGTTTATTATTTCATTATCAGGTGTTTATGTTAAGAAGGGCTTCAGGTTCACAGGAACCAAGAGGCCATGCTTCTGTTATTATGACAGATGTTTTAATTGATGCAGAGTGTAAAGGTGTTATCAATGCATCTCAAAAGAAATTACTTCTCCAGGAGATTTCCCTTCAGCTTTCTTGAACTAATTATTCCTTTTATTTTATACGACGGACGAACTTGACGAGGTGCGAATGAAGGCTGCAGAATATATCCAGGATTTGAAATGAAGTTTTTAATGACTTGATTTTTGCAAACTAGTAAGGGAACCATATGCTTTTACAAACTTTAGTGGTCTCTTATGTTGGTAAATTTTAGACGTATATTAAGTTGTATAAATTTTAGTTGGAATATGGAGATGAATATGGATGGGTGGATTGATTTTTGGTTGTAGATATGGATGTTGGTTGTTTGTTGGACGTCAGAATGGTTAGATGTTGGTTATCGGAGAATGCGGTTGGATTTTGGTTATAGACATGCAAGTTGATTTAGTATATAATTTGGTTGTTTGTTGGATGTTCATTTGGTATTTTTTTGCTTTTTCTGGGTTTATGCACAAATGCACAGGCTTAGTTTTAAAAAAATAAGAACTCAAACATCGGTTCTTGTTATAAAACTGATGTGAATCAACTAAAAACACATCACCTACTCAAACTAAAAACGATGTCTAAACCAACAAAACAAATCGAATTATTTGAAAGAAAATGATGTCTACAATGTTAAAACACATCGCTTTGTGCAAGTATATAAAAGTAAAACGAAAGAAAATTGATGTTAAAGTAGAAGTTTCACATCGCTTCCTCAAACAAAACTGATGTTATAATACATGTCTAACATCGGTTTAGCAAATGAACCGATGTAAAATACGGACTAAGACATCGATTTGTTTAAGAATCTGATGTCTATCAATTAAAAGTTCTTCCCTGTTATATGTTTAAAGTGCTATTTAACCTCCTAAATACCATTTTTGACAATCTAGTTTTAATATTTTATTAAAAAAAGGGCTAATTATACATCAGTTTGCTAAAAAAACCGATGTTTGTGTACATCTTTAACATCGGCTAAAAATCGATGTTAAAGACCCCTACCTTTCTCTACACATGCGAAGACATCGGTTTTAAAAAAAAGATATCGGTTTATAAATGATGTCTTAGGGCATTTTTCTAGTAGTGTTATCTCAGAAGCAATTGTATAGGTTTCCTTGTTGTTAATAGAATATGATTCCTTATACATTGGTAGTTGTGCTCTATATAAAGCATAGATTAGGTTTATGTTATAAGAATAGTGAAATTGTTGTATCTTTCGCATAACCTAGCAGCTCACAAGGATATTTGTTCATCCTTTTGAGAGAGTACAATTGTAATAAGTTTTTATAAGATTAATATAAAATGTGTTGATTCTCTTTGAAGCTTTGTTGAATTGATTATATTAACTGTATTCACCCCCTTCTATAGTTGATTAAGGGCCTAACACAGTATTAATGAATATAAATATGAGCACGAAAGGATGACTTTTGGTTAAAAGTTTATCCTCTATTGTCCCGGATTCTGGGTTTGACTCTGGATCACCGCGAGAATATATTAGAACAGATACTCAGTTGTAGGGTTATAAGCCCTATTAGTAAAAAAAATGAATCTAAATACAACATTAACATTAAATTTTATATAATTAATTAGCATAAAGTCATACATGCGTGTGTATACATGTAAATTATTATTTGTTATATTTTCGAGTAAATTATGTTAGTCTCGTTTATTTATAAGTTAAATATCTTTTAATCAATGTATATTTTAATTGTTATTAGCCAACTAATTACTCAAATAACATGCATTAATAATTATACATAAATTACATCTAATAAATAAATTTCAATTATTTATACATAGTCGTAGTAGCAATAACAAATAATCCATATCTAATTTTACTAAACTGAGCATTAATCATGGTTGCGACATAAAAAATTATATATTTCGAAGACTAACTATTGATATTCACGAGGTTCTTTTCAAGATTTCGAAGAAAACTTTGTACTAATGTCATCATTCAAATCGTTTTCAAGTTTTTCATTTACAATTATAATCATTCTTATTATAATAATTTGATAATATTATTTTCCTAAAATTAAACATTTTTTAATTTCGATAAAATTTTATAAATAGTTTTTCTCTTAAGAGATAAAATAGGACTTTCATTTCATCTTCTTACAAATTCGCCATCATTGAACAATATTATAAATGTATTTCTCTTTTTGTTACGACCGGCATTTTATATAATATTATTTGTGGATTTGGTATAATATTAAAGTCAAATGAAAATATATTCAATGATTGTACGCTAGTGTGAGTGAAAATTTCTTCATTATAAATTTGCTTTGTGTAGTATATGATTTTTCAAAGCAAGAGTTTATTTAATTTCTTTATTTTTGATTTATAAGGAATATTCTAAGCTTTGGAAAAATTTTCTTTTAAAAGGTATTTTGTTTACAAATTTTGAAAATGATTTTATAAAGTCTCTAAAAATCCAAGTTATTTTATGGTATAAATTTTATAATTTTTGAACTTGTATTTTATTTTATAAAAACAAATCATTATAAATTTTAGTTGTCATATTTATCAAATTACATAAGAGATCATGCATGCAAATCACCCTTCTATTCTCTCAAAGGGCAAATAAGACTTTTCCAACCCCACTAACTCATTTGATTATTACCAAATTACTACATTAGCCTTGCATGCAAAATGGCCTAACTTTAGCTAAAGGACATTTTTGCAAGTTCTCACTTCCACTCATTATTTGTCAACCAAAAAGCATAAAACAAAAAAAAATCAAAGTGGGAGAAATCATTCCACTCATTCCACACTCCAACACACCACAAATTTTCTCTCTTTTCCCCCTCCCACCTTGCTCTCGGCCGAAGGCCAAATCCCCTACCCCCCCTTCCATTTTTCAATTCATTCTTCATCTTCCCAAGTGTAAATGTTTTACCTACATTCATCTTATATCCTTTCCAAGTGTTTTGAGACTTGGAAGTTGAAGTTCCATGGATGCATGCGTAGTTCTTATGTGATCTTCAAAGAGAAACTCTTGATTCTTGTGAATTCAAGAGCTCTCTATGAGATATATTATGTATATGTGCTAACTAAGTGTTTTATGGAGATATCATGCTTTAAAATCCTTTGCATGCTACTGAATTTTCATTATATATTTATGTTTAGCCATGCATGCTAGTTTTAAGACATTAAAATAATGATCAACCATGTTTTGCATGCTATTCTTTTCGAAATCATGTTGTTATGTTTAAAAATCTATAAATGCGAAATAGGTGTGCTTAAAATAGATTGTTTCCATGATAAATTTCTTATTAATACTTAAAAGAAGTTATATTTCATGATTATTAAGGGTGAGTATTAGGTGCAATTCGATTTTGCAAGCATTTAAAACTTTATGCCTAGCCGAAATCTTATTATGTGCTTTCCATGAGTTGCATGTTATATATTTAGTTGCATGTTGTTGTTTTTGGGCATGGATGATCTCACCCAAGGTTATTTTGAGAATAAGGGAGTTAGTTCAGTAGATTACCATGTATAAGTCTTGGTTTAAGTATTGAGTTGTTGTTAGTGAGTTTGTCAAGTCAAAACCTTGGAAAATGAGAGTTATAGTTTCTGCAGAAAATCAGTTTAGTACCCTGAGGTTTAGAGTGAGTTTTGACCATGTCATTGATGTGCACTTTGAGGCTCAAGCCATCAGAAGTTAGTATTGGGAGTATATAAAAGGTTTTAGGTGTTGTTTGGAGGTTTGCATGTCATTTGGTTAGGTGCACAAGTAGAATCACAAAATCTGTCCAGCAGGGGACAGTTTTGTTGCAATTTAGAAATAGGGAGATTTGACCATGTCATGGGTAGGCCCTCATTAGGCCCAATTGGGCCTTAGTTATAGGGAGTGTCAGAGAAGTTTTTCCCACCATAGTTCATAGGATATGATTTAGAACCATGTGTCACAAGTTAATTCAAGTCAGGGCATTTTCTGCCCAGAAAAGCAGGGGAACCTTGGACTTTTAGCTTAGCCCCAAGAAGGCCCAAGCCAGGCCCTTGAGCCACATCAAGTTTGTGAGATGCCCTTAGGTCAAGAGAGTCTTGTGTAAAATTTTTGAAGAAAAACTTGTAGTTTAAGAGTGCCTAATGCACTCAAGAAATTATAGTTGTCATTCTGAAATTTGCACCAGTGAGCACTATCACTTATCACGTAGTTTTAGAACACTTAGAAGTGAGTATTAGGTCGACCACCATAGTTGTAAGATAGTATAAGGTCAGTAGAGAAAAAGGCACAAGTGAGGGTCAATAGGTTTTGGATAATTTAGGAAAGGCACATCGAGTTAGGGAGCCAAAATTTGAAGACTTTGTCTAGTTTAGCGACCAAGTGACTTAAGTGGTGAGTCGAGATCATCCAAGCCTAGTGTTGCATTATGGTATATATGTTGTTATTTGATATTAATATACGATATGTGATTATGTGGCTACGTGTGTACATTTGAAATATAAAGGTGGATATAAATTAGGTGTGTATAGGCCTAAGTGCCATCCATGTTTAATTTCGGGTTGTAAATAGGTTAAGATGGTAAGAATATATTATAATGAGGATTATTATTATTTATGTAGGATCTCGAGACGAGGGAAAACTTGCCATAAAGGTCGAGTGAAGCTCCAGTTGTTGCTCCTACCAGTCAGACCAGACCAGCCTATCTCAAGGCAAGTGATTCAACTTGACCTTCATATTTACTATAAACAGTTTATATATATCGATGCAATCATCCTAAGTCATTTTGATATGTTTAAATCAGGCGTATCTCTAGCTTATCTTTGAATTATATAGAAATGCCATGAACCCTCGAGTATGTATTGCAAGTCATTCAAAAGTCTTTTCATGATAGTTAAATGCCATGATAAAATAAAGAGTTGTTATATTACTTGATTGATCCTCTTGATTAACATATTGATGATTCCTAAGTATTGATATCTCATCCTGATACTTGAACCCCTGTAGAACCTTACCTTGAACTCTGATAGTCAGAAACTTACCAACATGATTCCTCATTGATTGATACCCTCTTTCTTATCCTAAAGCTTGTCAATTCTGATATATCCTGAGCTAAAAATCATTTCTTCATACCTTAACACCCTTAGTATTCATGAAGCCTACATTCTTGATGATCCAGCACTTGAACCATGATGAGAAACCATAGCTTTAAACCCAATTTGGCACTTCCTTTCATGATATCCAATAGCCTCACTAAATTCCCTTGTCCAAACTTTGATACATGAAAACCATTCAGTTACCCTAATAGAGTTTAGTTTTGTGAATCATGGCTATGAGATTTAGTACCATATTTCCCGTGTTTCGAGTTGATCTATAATCCCTTAATAAAAATGTTTACTGTAAAAAGAGATTTTGTCATAATTCGGCATCAGTTTTTGAAATAAATAAAATGTGGGTTTTTCAGTCCCAAAGGGGGATAAATGTTTTCTTTGAACGATGGATCTGGACTGAGACGCGAGTTATTTCCACACTTATATTAGGCTTAAAAGTTGCCTAGGGATTCCCGTTAATGTTTTAGAACCCAGCGAAGTTCGGGATTACTTCGCGGCTGATCACCGGCTGTAATCCGTAGCGTCATAAAATGATTTTGATTAAGACATGTTTTTAAAATTATTTTGATGCAAGCAAAATGATGCCATCTCACATAGTTTTATCTCTCGTTATCATTAGTTATGTCTTTCCATTGTCATTCTTAAAAGTATATCTCAATTTATGTTTTGTGTCATACTGTTAGCACTTGTTGAGCATTTGGCTCACTCCTTGCTTTACCCTGATATTACAGCTAGCAGCTATGGTTAGATTCAAGCAGACTGCCCGTAAGACCTGTGATGGTGATGCTTATGTTCGAGCTCAGGTAGAATAAGTAATAATAGCTGTGTGAGGACTCGGTATTTGTAATCAGATGTAATAGTTGGTAGTGTTGGGCTGTTCCAAACCCTAAACTGTAAGATCTTGGATTTGGTTGTGTATTCTTCATTAAAATGATGTAATAGCTATATTTATTTTGCTGTTTAAGTTGGGGGTGTGACAGGTTTTGGTATCAGAGCTATGGTTTAGAGTCCCTGGACAGCCCAAATAGGTTACAGGATTTGTGTGTAGGTTATAGATATTGTGCGAGAGAGTAGGTTAAGTAAATTATTATAATACTCCTCTTATTGGTTGTCAGCAAAGGGCGCATTCCTCGTCATCCTCTGGGTCGGACGACACTATTGCTTTCTCCGTGTATGCCGAGTTGAGGCGCGAGTTCGACATGCTTCAGGGCAAGTACGACCGACTGATAGACCGACTGAAGAACGTGTATCCGGACAGCCGAAACTACGAAGGGAAGCCCAAGGAGCAGATGACTGCGAGACTTGAGACCTTGGTTCAGTACGTCAACACTAAGCTTGTAATAACCCCAATTTTTGGAAATTTTTGAAACCCTTATGAATAGTGATTTTGCAGATTATGCTGAATGAGAAAACTTTTCATGCCACACTATGTAGGGGTTCTGTTATTGATCTTCTGGGATATTATTAGTACTCTATGAGGTATATAAGTGTATGTAAAGATCGTCAGAATCCAATTCCGAACACTTTGATTTTTCCCGGAAATCCACTAGATACGAAAAGAATTGAGTATAAGGTAACAGGATAAAAAGGATTTAAATAAAAGCATTATAAGAGAGGATCATAAAAGGATTAGAATGTATTGAGAAAGGTTAAGGAAACCCAAGTAATAAGATCCCGGGTATGATCCCTCAAACGATAAACGAAAGCGAAAGTTAAGCGAACCGTATAACAGATCAACGGTCATTAGGCAAACAATTAGAAGCTAATCAAAGGGATTAGTGGGGTTGATGTCATCAAACCAATAGGAAGAGGACAAAGGAGAGAGGGTGACATCACTTGATTATGTAAGCATGACATAAGGGGAAAGAGATGTGGTTGATTTAAAACCACACAAAGTCAAGGTTAGAAAAGTAATTACCCAAAAACAAATCAAAAGCAACCAAGGCAAGCAAAACAAATCACAAACACACCAAGCAAGCAAAAAATTCATTTCCTTTCTTTTTCTTCTTGAAGCTCTCGGCCCCTTTTCTTAAAAAATGAAGATCCAAGCTCCACCACTTACTATTTGGCAAGGTATTTATCTAAGCTTTCCCATGGATAGTTACATACTTCCTATAAGTTTAAGCTTCTAATTCCAAGCCAATCTTTTTTTTATAAATCAAGGAAGAAGATGGTGAATAGTACTTCTTGAAATTAATTTTTGTGTTCTTGATTTCTTTGAAAGATCAAGCTTGTAGGAGGTTAGATTAAGGCTTCCATGGGCATTCCAAGGATCTTTCATGGATTAAAAGCTTCAAGGAAGGTATAACTCTTCATGATCTTAGTCTTAAGCTTTGTTGTTTAGATTTCCTAATGTTTAGATGATGGGTTAGTGTAGTGGGTGTGTAATCATGTTTAAAGCTTGTTATGAGTAGTTTAGTTGATGAGAGGCATGATTATTGTGTGTTTAGAGATTGGTTGGTTTTGTGATATTTTTGAAGTTGGAAGTCTTGGTTATTAGTTAATGAACTTAAGTAAACTCTTAGTTCATAATTGAGAACACTACTAGAAAATCAGCATTAGACATCGCACATTAGACATCAGTCAGAAAAGTCACTGATGTTAAAAACGTTTTTTACATCACATAAAAAATAAGTGATGTCTTTTTAGTATGTTTACATCAGCTTTTCAGTATAGCGATGTCTAAGTTGTTCTTTTAAAAACTACGTTACATCAGTTAACATATAAACCGATGTCCAATTCACTTTTAACATCGGTTGACATATAAACCGATGTCTAAGCTCAATTTTAAAAAATTAGAGCCCGCTGCTTCTCCCTTTTGTTCCCCGCCCTTAGCCAAATATTTTCCTTTCCCCCCCTTAGTATATTTCCCCTCCCGCCTATCACTCATTCACTATAATAAGATTATAACATAAAATTAAAAATAAATCAAAATCAAAACAAAAATAAAAAATTACAAAACAAAACGGGTTTTGCATTTTCAGACAAAACACTCACCTCATTCCCCCTTTCTCTCGACTGCTCATAGCTAAACCTAGAACTCTCAAATGTATTCAATTTCCGATTAGACTTTCAATCTCCAATTAAAGCTCTCAATTTCTTCAACTCATCTCTTACTTTCAAATGTTCTTTTTTCTCATTTGTTTCAATTTTTGTGACAGATTCGAAGATTAAGGAGTGAAGTGTGTTCATTGAAGTTTAAGGTGAGGAGTAGAGTTTGTTGGAGCTTAAATCTTGGAGCTAAGGGTTTGTTAAAGCTTAAAGCTCGGAGCTTGGAGTTAAGTTGGATTTTGGGCTTCGGAGTTAGTTTTTTGGGATTTTGGAGCTTGCTTTGTTAGGTATATTCTTCTTTACATATCTATTTATATTTATTTGGGCTGCATGTATACATTTGTGTAGTTGTATGTATTCATGTGAAATTGAAATGTGTAGTTGTTGCATGTGTAGTTGTATGTGTAGTTATTTGTCTAAAACTGTTTGCAAATTGTCCTCTTAGAAATTTTTGTATTTTTTTATGTTTTATAGACCCTGTGAAGTTAAAATACGAATTTACATGTAATAACAAGTGCTTGTATATATTTGTGTTTGTGTAGTTTGTAAATATATTTGTGTTTGGGGCTTGTCGTTGTAAATAGCATGGTTTATGAGTGAATATAGGAATTTTATATTGATTATACTAGGTAGTAAATGTACTATAGTATATAGTAAATTAATATGTTATTTGATAATCAGGTAGTTTGAGAATAGCATGGACAAATCTTGGATTTTCAAAGATAGAGACACACTTGACTATGAAATCGGGGTTGAAGAGTTTTTGATATTTGCCGAGGAAAATGCTAGTGATCCTAAAAGAATCCCATGCCCCTGTAAAAGATGTGCTAACTTCAAAAAATTTGCAGTTAAGATTATCAGGGGACATTTATATGAAAATGGTTTTAGTCTGGGGTACCTTGATTGGATTTGGCATACACAAGGGTCTGCAAGTAGGTCATCAGTTAATATAAATGCTCCGACCCCTGCATCTACGCCTGCCCCTGCACCTACGTCTGCCCGCGCACCGATACCTTCCCCTGGCCTTGCATCAGAAACAGTCAATGTTTGTGATGCTGCATATAATTCGAGTGAGTATAATAATGAGTCATATCAGTTTAGAAGATTTGTGGCTGATGCTGAACAACCTTTGTATGAGGGTAGTGAATGTACCAAGTTAAAGTCGATACTAAAATTGCACAATTGGAAAGCTAGGTTCGGAATTAGTGATAGTGCCTTTAACGATTTGCTGTCTACCGTTGGCTCTCTCCTTCCTAAGGACAATGTGATGCCACCTAATGCATATGAAGCCAAGAAAACCTTATCCGACTTGGGCCTAGAATACATAAAATATCACTCATGTCCAAACAATTGCATACTGTATCGGGGGGTAAACGTTGATGCTTCCGAGTGTCCTAAGTGTCGTTTATCTCGCTGGAAGTTAGGAAAGGATGGTAAAATAAGGATTAATGTTCCTGCTAAAGTAATGTGGTATTTTCCAATTATACCGAGATTCAAACGGATGTTTAAATCTCCTTCTACATCTGAACTAATGACCTGGCACTCAAAGCAGCGAATAGAAGACGGAAAGATGCGACATCCAGCCGACTCTCCTTCTTGGAGAAATATCGACTATAGGTGGCCTGCCTTCGGTAGTGATGCACGAAATATTCGTTTGGCGTTGTCTGCAGATGGTATAAACCCACATACTAACGGTCTAACCAATAGATACTCTTGTTGGCCAATAGTATTAGTGACTTATACTCTTCCTCCGTGGTTATGTATGAAGAGGAAATTTATGATGCTAACAATTTTAGTTTCCGGTCCACATGAGCCTGGCAATGACGTTGACGTATATTTACAGCCTTTAATCGATGATTTAAAGAAGTTGTGGGAAGAAGGTGAACCAAATGTTTATGATGCATACACCAAGTCATATTTCACTTTAAAAGCAATTTTATTGTGGACAATAAATGACTTTCCTGCATATGGAAATCTGTCTGGATGCGTTAATAAAGGTTATATGTGTTGTCCAGTATGCGCTGATGATACAGTTGCCAAGTATTTAAGCCATAGCAGGAAGATGTGTTACCAAGGCCATCGGCGTTACTTGGCTAGGAATCATCCATATAGGAAGCAAAAGGCCGCTTTTAATGGACAATAAGAATTAGGGCAGGCACGTCAACCTCTGTCTAGAGAAGCGGTTTTATTGCAGCAAGATAAAATTAAATTTCAGTTTGGGAAGGAAGTAAGGAAGTCAAAGAAGGTTGATTGTCCATGGAAGAAAAAGTTGGTTTTTTTCGAATTAGAATATTGGAAGTTTCACCATGTCCGTCATTGTTTAGATGTCATGCACGTCGAGAAGAACGTGTGTGATAGCTTGATCGGCACACTACTAAATATGAAATCTAAGTCTAAAGATAGTGAAGCTTCTCATCTTGACATGATTGACATGGGGGTTAGGGATGATCTAGCTCCACAAAAAGGAGAAAAAAAAACCTACTTACCCCCTTCGATTTTTAATTTGTCCAAGGCAGAAAAAAAGAAAATGTTGTCATCGTTAATGCACATGAAACTTCCTTATGGACACGCGTCAAACATTAAAAACTGTGTTTCCATGGAAGAATTAAAGATGTTTGGGATGAAGTCCCACGACTGCCATATCTTACTCCAACAACTGCTTCCTATTGCAATTCGTGCGGTACTTCCAAAAAAAGTCAGGGTCACCATAATTAGGTTGTGTTTCTTTTTTAATGCTTTGTGCAGCAAAGTTGTAGACGTATCGAAACTAGATAAATTGCAATCAGATGTAATAGTAACTTTGTGTGAGTTGGAAAAAATCTTTCCTGCATCATTTTTTGATATAATGATACATCTCATAGTGCACTTGGTTCGGGAATTACGGTTATGTGGGCCGGTATTTTATAGATGGATGTATGCATTTGAGAGGTTTAATAAGGTGTTGAAGAGTTACGTACGCAACCGTTATTACCCCAAAGGCTGTATAGCTGAATGCTATCTGGGAGAAGAATCAGTAGAATTCTGCCAAGAGTTTGTCAAGCAAGCTTGCACCACTGCTGGTCTTCGTAAAGATGAAGGCAAGTTAAGTGGTCCATTATCTGTTGTGACAATGAAATCAATCGATGAAAAAGAGCGGGATGAAGCTCATTTACATGTTCTTCTAAACAACATTGAAGTACAACCATATATTTTGTAAGAATTTATTAATTTTGTGGCTGTTCAATTAATATATAAATTATATATTTACTGGCTAGTTAATGATTATATAATTTCTGTTAGAATGCATAAGGAGTATCTAGAGGGAATCCATCAAGAAAAAAAGAAAAGTGTTCATTGGCTCTTGAGAGAGCACAATCGCCTTTTTGCCGATTGGTTTCTAGAAAAAGTTAGTATTTTTATAGTTTCATTTGTGCCTAATTTATTTGCTCTGTAGTAATATAGAATTTAGAAGTATTTTGTTTCTGAAAATGTGTAGGTTAGTAGGGAAATGGAGGAGAATCCTGGAGGAGTTTCAGAGACAATAAGATGGATAGCCGGAAAACCATCATTTTCAGTTTTGACTTACGAAGCTTATCTAGTAGACGGGGTCCGATACTTTACAAAAGAGCGAGACGGTGTGAGGGTTGTTCAAAACAGCGGAGTGTCTTTAGTTGCTAAAACTGTCCAAGTGTCTAGCTCTAAAGATTTGAACCCTGTAGAAAGTGACTTGACATTTTACGGTGTTATCGTAGAAATATGGGAGCTAGATTATCATGCATTCAAAGCCCCGTTATTTTTATGTAATTGGGCAGATAATGACAAGGGAATTAAGGTGGATGATCTTGGGTTCACACTTGTCGATTTAAGTCGACAAGGCCACAAGAGAGATAAATATATTTCTATGGATCAAGTAAAGCAATTTTATTATATTGAAGATCCGGTGGATGCCAAGTGGTCCGTTGTATTAACCTCTACAACTCGAGACTACCAAGATGTGTATAACGACGATGATTTAGGAGACACAACCATGGAAAATCCCCCATTCTGCTGCCAAATTCCTATATGTGATGTCGGTGAAGATGTTGTAAAAAATATTAGAGAAAATATTAAGGGCACTTGGGTTAAGAAGTGACAATATTATTTGCAGTCATGTATCTCCTTTTTTGTAACTGTTTAGCATTGTTTATGCCTAATGATATTATTTGAATTTTTGTATGTTTATGACTGTTTATGAATGCATATAGTCATCGTGTCTGACTGTTTATAACTGTTTATAACTGTTTATGTATGCATACTTCACTAGTTTAGTTATGACTGTTTATAACTATTTATATATGCTTGTGACTAATGAAATATATGTTTCATTTTCAGATTGAAAAAGATAAATGGCAAATAAAAAACAAATATCTAAAGTACAAGACAAGTCAGATGAGGAGGTGGATAAAAGCTTGGAGCCGGAAACAGAACCTCAAGATGAAAATGTGGATTCTATGGAAGAGACGAAGGCAACAGTCACTACTTCCGAAACTACAAAGAAAAGGTATGGATCTGCCCGAGGGGTTTCCGCTATGCACAAAGTGGTGGTGAGGAAGGCGCAGGGCAAGAAAACAAAGGTATCGTGCAATGCACATGGAGTTCCAGTCGGGAATGCAAGGCACAGTCTACAGTCCTACACCGGAATGTTAGCTAGGACGATGATTCCGATTGATTATCCTAACTGGTCAAAGGTACCCGATGAACTAAAGGAGAAAATATGGATCGATGTGAAGGTATATAAATAAGAAATTTCTTATGCACTTTGTAAATTTTGCATTTTCTTGTACTCATGTAGAGCATAACATTGGTTTCAGGCGACATTTAAAGTCCCCAAGCAACTTCAGAAGGGGCTGATCAGGTCTGCAGGAGCAAAGTGGAGAAATTTTAAAGCAAATTTAACAAGGGATTATGTTAAGCCGTATCTTGGACAGAAGAAGAAACTACGAAAGCCTCCAGTGAAGTATGCTTTTGTTGGTAAGGAGGCTTGGAAAAATTTTGTTGCTGAAAGGACTACCTCGACATGGAAGGTATACGCGAAAGAGATCGATTGTGTGTTTATATCTGTGGTTTATTTATGTTGTGAACTGATATTTTTATGTATTACAAATATTTTAGGAAAAATAGCATGTTAATATTATTTAAAATGTTTGTTGTAGTCACTTAGTGAAAAACAAATGGAGCGGGTGAGCAATCGAAAATATCCTCACCGCACATCTAGAAAGGGTTATGTTGGATTGTTAGAAGAAGAGGTAACCTCTGTTTAAGCATTGAACTTAAATAGTTGCATTCTACATATATTGTTGTTTTAATATTTTTTGATTTTAATCAGCAAAAGAAAGGAACCTTGGCTCTCGATGAAGAACCTGATCGGGCTCTTATGTGGCACAAGGCTCGTAAGGGAAAACTTGATGATGAGGAGGTTGATCCAGAGTTAGCTGAAATAGGGAAAAGAATTGTGAGTATTTAACAAGCAACGTTAATTTTTTTAATGCAATTCAATTCAGTTCTAATTTTATTATTTTTATGAGGAGGTTCATTCAGTTCTGATTTATATGTTAACATTCTCATAACAGGAGAATTTACTGGAGCTGCAAAGTAAGGGGGAATTCATTCCTTCGGGGAGTCAAGATGTGTTAACTACGGCCTTGCAAACTCCCGAACATTCGGGGAGGGTTCGAGGAGTTGGAGGCTTTGTTAGCCCATCAATTTTCTTTAATTTACCAAATGGAAAAAGAAGTAGAATAACCAAAGCTGAGCTATTGGCCCGGGATTGTGAGAGGGATGCAGAGTTGGAGAAGGCCAAGCAAGAGATGGCAAAGGAAATGGAGAAGACAAGGCATGAGTTGGCTGAACTGAAGGCCTAATCTGCAGCTCCTTTATGTAGACTGAATTTGTAAGAATTTGTAAGAGCTACTAGTGGTTTTTGTTGATAAATATAATGGGGGAACTTTAGTTGGTAAATTTCTGTTTGGGATGAACTATGTAAATGATCGATGGTGGATGTCTAGTACTTGCTATTGCAGTTATGTAGTTTGTTTGGATTATGAAGTTTGGTTGGTGGTGGATATATGTACGTAAATGGTATAATCTATGGTAAATCAATGAATGTATGTTTGTTTTTGCATTTGTTTTGGTTTGGTTAGTTTTGGAATGGTAAAATGGCAGTTGGTATGTTTTTGGATGACTCTTGTTTGGGTGTTGGGCATTTGATTAAAATAGGGGATTCATGAATAAAAAAAATAAACAAACATCACTTCATGAACAAAATAACTGATGTAAAATGTAGTCAAATAAGACATTTCATTCAATAAACTGATGTCATAAGCAGGCACATATATCAGCTCACAAGAAATGACTGATGTAAAACAATATAATAGATATCACATTTTGAAAGAACTGATGTTAAACACACACAAAGACATCGGTCCCATTAAAAAAAGAAAGGTACGACATCGCTTCTGATAAAAGACTGATGTAATATGTTAAGTTACACATCAGTTTAACAAGTTTTTCGATGTTAATGTATCATATTGCTTTATATGTGATAAGTTTAAAATGATATACATGACATATGAATGAATAACTGAAACCATAGTGAAGGTATACATTGAAGAAAAATACATCACATTGTTAAGAAAAACGATGTCTAAACTGTGTATAGACATCGGCAAATAAGCGATGTGTAATGCACCTACCTTTCTCATCGCATGCAAAGACATCGCTTGGATTTTAAATAGACATCGGCTAATAAGCGATGTCTATCGACAAATTTCTAGTAGTGGAAATAAGTATGAATTGGTAATATTGAGTTGTTGGGGCTGTTGTAGTATGGTATGGATGGAGTTTTGATTGTGGATTGATTGTGGGTTGAATTGGAATGGTATAAAATTTGGGAAATCGCGTAAACATAGCCGTCGTAATGCCCGATTTACCGTAGACTGTTTTTGTTCTTAACATCAGAACCCTTGAACTCACTGTTAGGTTTTGACCATTGCCATTTTTAGATAGTTCATGTTACGAGCTTCATTTTGATATGTGGTTCGTTTGATTCCGATGTACGGTATAGGAGAAACGGTTGTTTTAAGTAACGACGTTTCGCGAACAAAACATTACCCCTCGCCTTACTTTGAAACATAGGTTAAAGACCTTAAAGGACTAATTGAAGTATGAAACATTTATGTGAGGTGTAATAGGCAGTTGGTAAGACACTTGTGAAAGAATCGCCTTAAAACTCGTAATGGTTAATTATTAAAAATGGGGGAGCCGAGGGTACTCGAGCGACTTAAGTGAATCGTTAAGCGCGAAAGCGAACATTAGGACTCTAAATGGTTAAAGTCTAGTTTCTTAAGCGACCGGGGTTTAATTCCGACTTATGTTGTTGTTCATAGGTTATCGGACCCACTCTAAGCTTAAGTCTATCCGGGAGCACTCAGGCAAGTTTTCTACCCGTATAACTGTTGTTGTGATGTATATGTGTATATGCATGATCTTGCGATAAATGCATATTTGTTATTAGCAAATTCTTGCGATATATTGTAGCATGTGATATGGTACATAAGCATGCCTGTTTCGTATTCTTGCCATATATATCTGTTGGTTCAGTTGATAATACCTATGCTAGTGAATAGCGGTAATTTGCATATACCCTTAGTATAGGGACCCAAAGGTGAAAACATTTTCTAAAACCGGGAGTCGAGGATCCCGAGTAGATTTTATATATATATATATTTATATATATATGGTTACAGTTTTTAAAACTATTAATCGAATAAGGTTTATTCGATAACTTTATATTATTTAATGAATATTATTTCGAATATTCATTCGAGGGCTTATGACTCAGCTTATTTTATTTATTGAATATTATTTCGAATATTCATTCGAGGGCTTATGACTCAGCTTATTTTATTAATTGAATATTATTTGAATATTCATTTGAGGACCTATGACTCCGATTATTTACTGAAATATATTCTTTATTTTATTAAAGAATAAGGTGTAACACCCCCAAATCCGGGGTCGGGGATTCGGGTTGTCACGAGTTCCATTTCCCTTATCAATACTTAATCTTAACAGTCAACCAACTACTGCGTACTGTGACCCCACAATATACACACACACCACAAGTTATAGTCTCAGAGATGAATACCAAAAATAACACAAGTCATTTTATTCCACAATTATAAACCATTTCACCATAAAAAGGGTTTTTGAATAGTTTACATATTCTTTGCCATTATTATAATTCATAAATATACATAAGTCTGGCACAATAAAAGTTGAAAGCCTAGCCTACTGGTAGCTCCTACCTCAGCTACAACGGCATCAACGCCTACAGAAAACTGCGGAACGTTTCCTAACCACTCACGAATTGGGAGCTTGATCCTGTTCATCTTGTCTATCTGTTGTTGTGTGATAAAAGAAGAAAGCAAGGGTGAGCAACAAGCCCACCAAAAAAATATGTATAATAATTAACAATATATGAGCATTCTCATAGTACTCATGAAAGTCTTGGCCAAGAAGAAATGAACCAAGCTGATATCTTAACGCGACCAAGTCACAAAATATTCAATATATATATACATATATATACTTTTCACAATCCTCGAAGTCCTCTGACATGTATAACATACACAGAGTTCCAGTTTATAATTGTATAAAAATATCGTTGCAAGGTGATCTCATATATCTAACCTTGTCTCAACGTTTTTCTGAAAATCTTTGACATGCATAAGATAATCATTTGCTAGATATAAGTTTAAAAGATGAAGTTACAAGATACTCCAATATACTTATATCTTTTCCAAATACTACTTGAACTACCACCGTTCAAGTTATAATTAGTTTCAAAAGTTCATCACATGGATGAGACTACAAGACAAGATTTGAATAGATTCAATCTTTGAACATCATTATAAATAATGAAGTTACGAGATACTTCATTAAGTCCCGATATATATATACACCTATATATATATACATTTCATATACTCCTTGAAAACCTCTGTTATGAAAATTATAAACAGAGTTGCAATATCCAATGAATTTGGAAAGGAGAAAACCTTCGCATAAACCTGATATCTTGCTGATCAGGCAAAGATACCAATAAGTAACCTTTTCTACTAGTAGATGGACGAATTCCCCACTGGTCATCACCCCGGCCGCAATAGGACCTTATGCTGGACTACCACTCAGCCACTTACGCATTTGATGGACTCCCACTGAGCCACTTACACTTTCATGGACGCCCACTGAGCCCATGTTGCTTATACCGACTCAAATAGATGAACTTACTTCCCGAACGATGGGCAAGTAATCAAGATGTTTTCTCAAAACAGCAACCTCGTTGCGAATATAAAATACACCACTGAGCCGGATCCCTCAGTTTTGAGCGAGTATTTAAATCCCCTTCGAAAGGAAGATCTTAAATATAAAAATGAGTTTTGGGATCCGCTCTAACTTTTAAAAATTATTTTGAAGA
This sequence comes from Apium graveolens, assembly GCF_009905375.1. Lineage (NCBI taxonomy): Eukaryota > Viridiplantae > Streptophyta > Magnoliopsida > Apiales > Apiaceae > Apium > Apium graveolens. The sequence continues at coordinate 138,253,828 of NC_133656.1, forward strand.
CTCGAAAACATTTTTAAGAATGTTTGGAGTAATGCTGATTTAATGAAATAAATCAGTCCCGATATATTAGAAAATATCTGAATATTATTATTTAAATAATATTCCCATAAGGATAATCTCTATATAAATAATTTGAAGTAGAAGTTTTAAAACTCATACTTGAAATGAATAATAAATAACCAAAGATATACTTATACGAAAGTATGATCTTTATTTGAATAATCGAAAATAAGTTTGATTATCGAAACACTATTCTTTAATAAAATAAAGAATATAATTTAATAAATAAGCGGAGTCATAAGTCCTCGAATGAATATTCAAAATAATATTCATTAAATAAAATAAACGGAGTCATAAGTCCTCGAATGAATATTCAACTAATATTCATTAAATAAAATAAAAATAAAGTTATCGAATAAACATTATACGATTAATAGTTTTGAAAACTATAACCATATATATATAAAAATATATATATATTATACTCGGGAACATCGACTCCCGGTTTAGAAAAATGTTCACCTTTGGGTCCCCTATACTAAGGGTATACGCAACTACTGTTTATCTCTAGCATAGGTATTATGTAGTTTATATACATTTGAATCAACAATTTGATATCAAGATTACGAAACAGACATGCATATATACCATATCAGCATGCTCCAATATATCGCAAGATTTGCTAATAACAATCATGCACTTATCACATGATAATGCATATACATATATTTACATCACAACAACAGTATAACGGGTAGAAAACTTGCCTGAGCGACTGGGGGTGGTAAAAGTCCTGGGATGAGTCTGGTAACCTATAAACCACATATAAGTTGGAATTAAATCAAAGTCGCTTATGAATCTATACTTTAACCAATTAGACTCTAACGCTCGCTTTGCGCTTAATGATTCTCTTAAGTCGCTCGAGTACCCTCGGCTCCACCATTTTTAATAAATTAACCATTAAAAGTTTTAAGTCGATTCTTTCACGAGTACCTTACCAACGGCCTAATCCACTTTACATAAATGTTTCATACCCCAATTAGTCATTTAAGGTCATTAACCAATGTTTCAAATTAAGGCGAGGGGTAATGGTTCGTTCGCGAAACGCCGTTACTTAAAACGGTCGTTTCTCCTAAACCGAACATCGGATTCAAATGAACCACATATCAAAACGAAGCTCGTAACATGAACTATCTAATCATGGAAATGATCAAAACCTAAAAGTGAGTAGGAGGGTCCTGATGTTAAGAACAAAAGCAGTCTAGGGTAAATCGGATATTACGACGTCTATGTTTACGCGATTTCCCAAACTTGTACAACTCCAAATCAATCCACAACAACCCACAATCATTGTTACAACCAAACTTCATCCATACACTACTAAAACAGCCCCAACAACTCAAGATTTACACTTTATATTACTTCTCAATCATGAACTAAGAGCTTACTTAAGTTCATTAACTATTTAATCAAGATTTAACAATCAAACTCTCTACAAACTCAACCAAACTTTAAACAACCAAGAATCATGCTTCTCGTAAACTATAACAATCAAAACCACTCCTAAATACTCAAAAGTAAAGCTAGGGTATGAGGTTTTATACCTTCCTTGGAGTGATTAGAGTAGCTAGGAAGTCTTAAGGAGCCTCCTACAAGCTTGATCTTTCCAAAGAAATCAAGAACACAAAGTTAGGTTTTGAAGTTTCTAAAAGTCAGATTGAAAGAACTGTCAAAAAGAGGGTCTAACCTTGCTTATTTGGACGAGACTTGTGAACAAGAGTTGTAGGTCATCTCAATACCTTTCCAAAGAGCTATAGAACATACAATTTGAGTGAGTATTGAAGGAAATATGGTAGTTTGAAGTTGCTGCTCTGGTTTTGGCCGAGAGCTTTTGTTCTTGGAAAGCAAAAGTCAACTTCTAATTTGTGTTTTGTGATTTGTTTTGCCTTGGCTTGGTTGTTTTGCTTTTGTTTTGATTAATTACCTTTTAACCATGGTGAAATTTGTGTGGTTTATAATCAACCAACACTTCCTTCCCTTTTGGTCATGCTTATGTCATCCTCCCATGTCATCTTCCCACACTTGTCCTCTTCTTGTTGGTGTGATGACATCATCATCCACTAACTCTTTGATTAACTCCTAATTACTTAGCTAATGACCGCTGATATGTTATACGTTTAGCTTAACTTTCGTTCTCGTTTATCGTTTGAGGGATCATACCCGGGATCTTATTACTTGGGTTCCCTTAACCTTTCTCAATACATTATATTTCTTTTATGATCCTCTCTTATAATCCTTGAATTTAAATCCTTTTAATCATGTTACCTTATACTCAATTCTTTCGGTATCTGGTGGATTTTTGGGAAAAATCAAAGTGTTTGAATTTGGATTCTGACGATCTTTACATACACTTATTTACTTTATAGAATACTAATACGATCTTAGAATTTCCATAACAGTACTCCTATATAGCGTGGTCTGATAATTTTCCTTAATCAGCATCATCAGCAAAAGTTACTATTCATCCGTGTTTCAAAAATTCCAAAAATTGGGGTTATTACAGTCTCCCCTCCTTAAAAGGATTCCGTCCCGGAATCGGATAGAAAATGAATTGGGATGCTCTCTTAGCATTGCACTTTCTAACTCTCAAGTAAATTTTCCCATATTGTGGTTCTGCCACAACACCCTGACTAGCACGATAACCTTTCTCCTAAGCACTTGTTCCTTTTCAATCTATAATCCTTCCTGGTTGCTCCATACAGGTTACGTCTGGTTGCATGTCTATGCGCTCATATGCCCCTATTTGTCTGGCATCTGAATTACACTTCCTTAACATTGATACGTGGAACACGTTATGAATTTGCTACATGTTCGGGGGTAGGGCTAGCTCATATGCTAACTTCCCAATACGTCTTAATATATCCAAGGGTCCAATAATTCGTGGGCTTAGCTTTCGTTTCTTTCTGAACCTCATCCATCCTTTCCAAGGGAATACCTATAACAATACTAGGTCCCCTACTTTCTATTCTTTGTCCTTTCGTGTCAAATCAACATACTTCTTATGTCCATCTTGGGCTACTACCAGCCGTCCTCTAATTAGATCTATTATATCCTTGGTCCTTTGGACTACTGCGGATCCGAGCATCTTGCGCTCTACAATCTTCATCCTAACATAAGGGAGATCGATATTGTCTTCCCTCAAGGATCTCATAAGGCGATATCCCGATACTGACATACGATCTATTGTCGTAAGAAAACTCAATCCGTGCTAAGTGACCATTCCAAATTCTTTCAAGTCTATTGCACAAACTCTCATCATAGCTTCTAGCATTATAGCTTTTGCTTCTCAATACTCATTCTTTTCCAGTTCGTAGTCGTTACTATCTTCCGTACAGAATATTATTCTAGATATACCTTTACTCGCTAGAGTTTTATAACCTTTTAATAAATGCGTCAACCTTAGTATCACGAATGTGTTTCCATTCCGAATACCACCATACTTGGTACCACTTCATCTCTAGCTGCCTCCATCTTCGAAAGCTTGGTCCTTCGTGTAGAAGTAAAAGAATTTATTGAGAGATCACTATGATCATGAACACTTGTTTTATTGCATAGTTAATACAGAAGGTGGCCAGCCTTTAGTACTTGACAAGCAATTAAACAACATGTGGTATCCTACTAGGCTTCTATCACACAGATAGATAGTCATTCGGCAATACCTCCCCTTCTGGAAGGGTTGTTCTTCTCAGATTACATGCAATGAAAAGAAGAGAAAATAACGAATTGAAGAGAATTGTATATATGTAAAAAAATATACTGCCACAAAATATCTGGCTTGGAATCTACCTCTGAACTATAGAGGTTTGTCATAGGAGAACAGAACATATACGTATATATCTCAACATCAAGTATTATAGCATCGTATTTCACATGCCTAAATATTTTTTTGCTATTCCGTCCATCGTTCTATGGACCCATGCTCTTCCTCGAGCTTATACACAATCACCTTTGAAACTCCCTCGACATCGAAAATCGAATCTGGGATCTCATTCTAGACATCATTGTTACTAGAATTCTATGCTTGCACCGCAACCTTCGTCATATAGTAATACGACTCTCTATTGATAAGAAGGAATAAATATTCAATAGGTAAATAATCGACCTAGTTTCTCTATCAAAGATAACTTATACGTCAACACGACCCGATTAGTGGTACTCAATCTCAACATCCATTCCAATACAACTCTCATGGTTGTAATCAGCTCATTACTCGCAGAATCATTGCTGCATTACTATGGTCCACCACTGACCTACTGTCGTCATTCACTTTCCATAAAATATTAATATCTAACCATACGGAGTCCATACATGTCGTATAGAATTCTTCTAAGGAGTTAACATAATCACCATTCATAATTCATGAAGAACACTCCAGATTCTGACGTACTTTCATGACATGAAGCAGATAAAATTGCAGAAGAGTTTCAATCAAAGCAACGATAGCAGGTTAATACCATTCTTAATCATATGCCTTCAATAGAAGACTTAACTCAAAGGTTCATTTAGTCATTTCGTAACATGGTCCTGGCTTATCTCAAGATAGTACCTTCTAAGATAGATAGCCCGCTCATGGCGATTACACGAATTAAACCTTTACCAAACTACTATTACGGTTGGGTATTGCACAATCATCAGAAGGAATGTCAATCTTTCACACCATAATACAACCTTCACGGAATTAACCATTATCACTGTATTCCTCTGGCACGAGCGCCGATAATTGTCCTCTTACACTTAAAGTATTGGCCACCTTTTTGGCCTTTCCTGATTGTAAAATTTCCTTACAATCAATGTCATTTTAACCACCTCCAACTAAATTTTCTACCTCATTTCAATCACTGCTTATGTGAAAATGCTTCTCTTAAGTCCTGGTGAGAAAAAAAATCACCATTTTTCCATAAATCATTGCCTTAGTCTTTAGATGTGAACATTGCCACGACTGACTCTCGATCATACTTAGGACGTCTCTTATCTTGGGTCCTTTCTTGTTTTTACCAATCTCGACCCTCAATGGATTGATCTATACTTTCTTATGGTTCAACACATGCCCACCTGGCATTATTATAATTACGTCATATTTCCTTCATCAGAATCTCTATTCTTGAGAACTTTGAATATTACCTTTCTCCTTGTAAAACGTCAAAGGTTATCCTTAAATCCTTCAGCAGGTACACCCTAGGCACAGGGCATATCAAGATACCATTTACTAATACCAGAATCATTGTCTATATACTTCTGAAAAATTTCTTCACTGATCCTTAAAAGTTGTTGTTACCTTAATCCTTTCCAATTCATACTGTCAAAACTCATACTATCCTTATTAAGGGTGAAATGCCAACCTTTATGCATTTCCCTAGGATTGATTTTAGGTTACAGATGTTTTATCCTTAATTCCACCTTTAAAAAGGTACATGCATCCTTTCATGGATAAATCAAGTCATATATCCCTGATAAGGGTGTCTTTATTCAATCATTCCCACCTCGATAGTATATGCCTAATTTCATAATAATATCCTTATCGAAAATGTGGTCAATCCATATGGCCTCCAAAAGACAATAACGATTATCCACTTTTCTTGCCTGATTCGGTAATGATAACAGGGGTGTTCTGGAAGATATTGGTCGTGTTCAACGTGAACTTCTTCTTAATAATTCCTCATTTACTTTTGTTGTTTATCTCGACAGTCATCTCAATGTTGGGATATCTTTCATACCTTGCGTCCCCCTTTCTGGGTATCATGCCACTGGTCTTACACTTCACATTCTTGAAGGTCACTTCCTTTATCCAATTTTCCTAATTTCTTACTTTCTTGTCTCCTCAGTCTATCCGCGTCTCATTATTTATCCTTCGAACTATCTCAAGGTTTCCTCGAATCCTCCCAACTTATAGGGGATAAAATATATGTATCTCTTATGTCTTCAACCATCAATTTTAACTCATGGTGAATCACCCTCATCCTGACGATTACATACTTTTCTATTTCTATTGCTACGAGTCTTTAGGATTTCCTCATACCCAACTCCCTTATCATTCCTCAAACTCTATTGCCTTTATATTCCTTTCCACTTCAGTTTTTTTTTTATTTTCCTTTCTCTTATCATTATTTCATGAACCAACACAACATAATCATTGATTTCAAACATCCCGTCATTCCGGATTCGTGTCCTCAGAACGAATCTTGACAACTTTTACAACTTAGATTCATAATTCATCATACTCGTCTGCCTTTGTTCTGGCTCTAAAGCTTTTACACTATCTCCATAACCTTGGGAAGTACTTTCCTGAAAACAATTGACTGAACTTAAATCAGTTTATTATAATCTCTTGCTCTGTGCCTTCCTTGGCCTTTCACCAGCGGGTGGCCTCTCTCTTAGGAGGGTAAGGGACAAAAACAGTCTTTTGTGATTCGTCAATCATTTAGAATCTCAAATGATTCCTGTATTTCCTTTAGCCAGGCTCTTGCCTCGACTGGGTCAGCTTGTTCCTTGGAACTCTGAGAGCTTAGCGACTTAAAAGTCTTGAAAAAAATTTCTCACCGCATTATTTCCTCAAGGTGGTGGTTAGGGATAATAGTCTAAGTTCTGTTTAGAAAGGTCCAAGAATTGTTGTATAGGAGTACCGTCTCGGGTCTCCTTTCCTTACTCGAATTCTGTTTCCTTAGTCTGAACATTCCCTCCTCCTTCCCATAATCGGGGTCATCCTACATGTTTTAAATCCTCATTTTCCACTTCATTAAGTTATGGGTTCCTTCTATCTTGATGGCGACCTCCCTGACTATCACGTTCAGGGTTTGCTGTAAATCTTATTCCTCAAACTAGCTTTCATCTAAGATCTCATCTTTAAGCTCTTAAATATTTGGAACCCAAATTCTGTAGGAATACCTCATTATTCCCTTATCATCTTTCTCGGTATTAATCTCTTATCTATTTGTTGGCTCTCTGCCTTCATTCATCACTTTTTCTGGCACAATATGTTCTTTTCCAATAATTCAGACTGTATTGCAATCTCAAACAGCTTTTCGGTACCGGCTCCGGTTACCTTCACTTCTATTTCCATTTTTTCAAAATCTCTTATAAACTCTCCCAAAGACATTATCATCTTAAGTCTATTCTTTTTACTAAGGGCATCAGCCACCACATTGGCTTTCCCTGAATGATAAAGAATCTCCCAATCATAATTCTTGATTAGCTCTAACCGCCTCCTCTGGCGTATGTTGAGCTCTTTATACGTAAAAATGTACTAGAGCTCCTATGGTTTGTGTAAATCTTGCACTTCTCTCCATACAAGTAGTGCCTCCAATCTTTAGGGAAAAACTATTGCCACGAGCCCAAGCTCATGGGTGGGGATATCGAATTTTATATTCCCTTAATTGTCTTGACACGTACACAATTACCTTGTTGTTATGTATAAGAAGCACCCTAATTTCTTATGCGAAGCGTCACTACACATCACAAAATCTCCTTTTCCATCCGGCAACGCCATCATAGGGGCCGTCACCACCCTTTGCTTTAGTTCTTAAAATCTTTTCTCGCATTTCTCTATCCATTCAAACTTCTCAGTCTTACGAGTAAGTCGCGTTAAAGGGGCTACTATCTTTACAAACTTGAACGAACCTCCGGTAGTGACCGGCCAATCCTACCTCTGGTAGTTTCCCTAACCATGGTCATCAATTCCTCGGTGGTCCTTTATTCATTTTTGTCAGGATCCTCCATGGAATCCTTCTCAGTAATAATCCCTTCTAGGACAACATCTTTAACCGCTACATCCTCAATATGAACATCATCCGGTCCCGTGGTAGGACGCTCTATCGAATCCACATTCTGATCTCCTAATAAGTAATAAAACATCATCGCGTTGTTGCTCCTCAACCTCAGGGTTCGGAGTCCCGCTACCATATACGATAATGAACTACGCTTTTATCATGATATTTATAAGGGTTCTCATAAGGGTTTTAACTGTCAGTACTACGTTAGGTAGTCCGACTATGAACTTGGCAAGAGTTCTTATTTATCTTAGTGAACTTATTATTTTAACGTCACTTCATCTCTGAGGTTTATAACGCTTAGCTCTGATACCATTTCTGTAACACCCCCAAATCCGGGGTCGGGGATTCGGGTTGTCACGAGTTCCATTTCCCTTATCAATACTTAATCTTAACAGCCAACCAACTACTGCGTATTGTGACCCCACAATATACACACACACCACAAGTTATAGTCTCAGAGATGAATACCAAAAATAACACAAGTCATTTTATTCCACAATTATAAACCATTTCACCATAAAAAGGGTTTCTGAATAGTTTACATATTCTTTGCCATTATTACAATTCATAAATATACATAAGTCTGGCACAATAAAAGTTGAAAGCCTAGCCTACTGGTAGCTCCTACCTCAGCTACAACGGCATCAACGCCTACAGGAAACTGCGGAACGTTTCCTAACCACTCACGAATTGGGAGCTTGATCCTGTTCATCTTGTCTATCTGTTGTTGTGTGATGAAAGAAGAAAGCAAGGGTGAGCAACAAGCCCACCGAAATAATATGTATAATAATTAACAATATATGAGCATTCTCATAGTACTCATGAAAGTCTTGGCCAAGAAGAAATGAACCAAGCTGATATCTTAACGTGACCAAGTCGCAAAATATTTAATATATATATACATATATATACTTTTCACAATCCTCGAAGTCCTCTGACATGTATAACATACACAGAGTTCCAGTTTATAATTGTATAAAAATATCGTTGCAAGGTGATCTCATATATCTAACCTTGTCTCAACGTTTTTCTGAAAATCTTTGACATGCATAAGATAATCATTTGCTAGATATAAGTTTAAAAGATGAAGTTACAAGATACTCCAATATACTTATATCTTTTCCAAATACTACTTGAACTACCACCGTTCAAGTAATAATTAGTTTCAAAAGGTCATCACATAGATGAGACTACAAGACAAGATTTGAATAGATTCAATCTTTGAACATCATTATAAATAATGAAGTTACGAGATACTTCATTAAGTCCCGATATATATATACACCTATATATATATATATATATTTCATACACTCCTTGAAAACCTCTGTTATGAAAATTATAAACAGAGTTGCAATATCCAATGAATTTGGAAAGGAGAAAACCTTGGCATAAACCTGATATCTTGCTGATCAGGCAAAGATACCAATAAGTAACCTTTTCTACTAGTAGATGGACGAATTCCCCACTGGTCATCACCCTGGCCGCAATAGGACCTTATGCTGGACTGCCACTCAGCCACTTACGCATTTGGTGGACTCCCACTGAGCCACTTACACTTTCATGGACGCCCACTGAGCCCATGTTGCTTATACCGACTCAAATAGATGAACTTACTTCCTGAACGATGGGCAAGTAATCAAGATGTTTTCTCAAAACAGCAACCTCGTTGCGAATATAAAATACACCACTGAGCTGGATCCCTCAGGTTTTAAGCGAGTATTTAAATCCCCTTCGAAAGGAAGATCTTAAATATAAAAATGAGTTTTGGGATCCGCTCTAACTTTTAAAAATCATTTTGAAGACTCGAAAACATTTTTAAGAATGTTTGGAGTAATGCTGATTTAATGAAATAAATCAGTCCCGATATATTAGAAAATATCTGAATATTATTATTTAAATAATATTCCCATAAGGATAATCTCTATATAAATAATTTGAAGTAGAAGTTTTAAAACTCATACTTGAAATGAATAATAAATAACCAAAGATATACTTATACGAAAGTACGATCTTTATTTGAATAATCGAAAATAAGTTTGATTATCGAAACACTATTCTTTAATAAAATAAAGAATATAATTTAATAAATAAGCGGAGTCATAAGTCCTCGAATGAATATTCAAAATAATATTCATTAAATAAAATAAACGGAGTCATAAGTTCTCGAATGAATATTCAACTAATATTCATTAAATAAAATAAAAATAAAGTTATCGAATAAACCTTATTCGATTAATAGTTTTGAAAACTATAACCATATATATATATAAATATATATATATTATACTCGGGAACATCGACTCCCGGTTTAGAAAAATGTTTTCACCTTTGGGTCCCCTATACTAAGGGTATACGCAACTACTGCTTATCTCTAGCATAGGTATTATGCAGTTTATATACATTTGAATCAACAATTTGATATCAAGATTACGAAACAGACATGCATATATACCATATCAGCATGCTCCAATATATCGCAAGATTTGCTAATGACAATCATGCACTTATCACATGATAATGCATATACATATATTTACATCACAACAACAGTATAACGGGTAGAAAACTTGCCTGACCGACTGGGGGTGGTAAAAGTCCTGGGATGAGTCTGGTAACCTATAAACCACATATAAGTTGGAATTAAATCAAAGTCGCTTATGAATCTATACTTTAACCAATTAGACTCTAACGCTCGCTTTGCGCTTAATGATTCTCTTAAGTCGCTCGAGTACCCTCGGCTCCACCATTTTTAATAAATTAACCATTAAGAGTTTTAAGTCGATTCTTTCACGAGTACCTTACCAACTGCCTAATCCACTTTACATAAATGTTTCATACCCAAATTAGTCATTTAAGGTTATTAACCAATGTTTCAAATTAAGGCGAGGGGTAATGGTTCGTTCGCGAAATGCCGTTACTTAAAACGGTCATTTCTCCTAAACCGTACATCGGATTCAAATGAACCACATATCAAAACGAAGCTCGTAACATGAACTATCTAATCATGGAAATGGTCAAAACCTAAAAGTGAGTTGGCGGGTCCTGATGTTAAGAACAAAAGCAGTCTAGGGTAAATCGGATATTACGACGTCTATGTTTACGCGATTTCCCAAACTTGTACAACTCCAAATCAATCCACAATCAACCCACAATCATTGTTACAACCAAACTTCATCCATAGACTACTAAAACAGCCCCAACAAATCAAGATTTCCACTTTATATTACTTCTCAATCATGAACTAAGAGCTTACTTAAGTTCATTAACTATTTAATCAAGATTTAACAATCAAACTCTCTACAAACTCAACCAAACTTTAAACAACCAAGAATCATGCTTCTCATAAACTATAACAATCAAAACCACTCCTAAATACTCAAAAGTAAAGCTAGGGTATGAGGTTTTATACCTTCCTTGGAGTTATTAGAGTAGCTAGGAAGTCTTAAGGAGCCTCCTACAAGCTTGATCTTTCCAAAGAAATCAAGAACACAAAGTTAGGTTTTGAAGTTTCTAAAAGTCAGATTGAAAGAACTGTCAAAACGAGGGTCTAACCTTGCTTATTTGGATGATACTTGTGAACAAGAGTTGTAGGTCATATCAATACCTTTCCAAAGAGCTATAGAACATACAATTTGAGTGAGTATTGAAGGAAATATGGTAGTTTGAAGTTGCTGCTCTGGTTTTGGCCGAGAGCTTTTGTTCTTGGAAAGCAAAAGTCAACTTCTAATTTGTGTTTTGTGATTTTTTTTGCCTTGGCTTGGTTGTTTTGCTTTTGTTTTGATTAATTACCTTTTAACCATGGTGAAATTTGTGTGTTTTATAATCAACCAACACTTCCTTCCCTTTTGGTCATGCTTATGTCATCCTCCCATGTCATCTTCCCACACTTGTCCTCTTCTTGTTGGTGTGATGACATCATCATCCACTATCACTTTGATTAACTCCTAATTACTTAGCTAATGACCGCTGATCTGTTATACGTTTAGCTTAACTTTCGTTCTCGTTTATCGTTTGAGGGATCATACCCGGGATCTTATTACTTGGGTTCCCTTAACCTTTCTCAATACATTATATTCCTTTTATGATCCTCTCTTATAATCCTTGAATTTAAATCCTTTTAATCATGTTACCTTATACTCAATTCTTTCGGTATCTGGTGGATTTTTGGGAAAAATCAAAGTGTTTGAATTTGGATTCTGACGATCTTTACATACACTTATTTACTTTATAGAATACTAATACGATCTTCGAATTTCCATAACAGTACTCCTATATAGCGTGGTCTGATAATTTTCCTTAATCAGCATCATCAGCAAAAGTTACTATTCATCCATGTTTCAAAAATTCCAAAAATTGGGGTTATTACATAAGGTGTCGATCATCAAACTTATTTTTGATTATTCAAATAAAGATAGTACTTTCGTATAAGTATATCTTTGGTTATTTAATATCCAATTCAAGTATAAGTTTTACAACATCTACTTCAATTATTTTTATAAAGATTATTCTTTATGGGAATATTATTTAAATAATAATATTCAGATATATTTTTTTATATATTGGGACTGATTTATTAAATCAGCATCACTCCGAACATTCTTAAAAATGTTTTGCGAGTCTTCAAAATGATTTTTAAAAGTTAGAGCGGATCCCAAAACTCATTTTTATATTTAAGATCCTCCTTTTGAAGGGGATTTATATACTCGCTCAAAACCTGAGGGATCCGGCTCTGTGTTGTGTTTTATATTCGTAACAAGGTCGATGTCTTGATAAAAGAATTTTGATTACTTACCCAACACTCGGGAAGTAAAATTCTTGGAACAAGTTAATCCATTAACAGGCATCGCCTGGGAAATATCGGTGAGTTTTCCTTTCCAACTAGATACGACTTCTTGGTGGAGCCGTATCAACAAGTTTCTACTTGGGGAAAGGGGGGACGAGCTTTACGTTTCAGAGTCATGGATTTCATCTGAACTAGGAGTGGCGTAAGTGGTCGAGTGGCACCGGCCCAGCCTTATTATATTGGCCCATAATGGGCTGGAAGTTCCGCTAAGACGGTCCATTCCTTAGGAGTCCAGTGTTCGGTTGACAAATAAATCCGACAGGTTCTCCTCTACATGTAGAAAATGGTGGGGTTGTACTACTACGACTGATCATCGTAAGTGGTCTTCCTAGAACGGCAAACTCCCGTAATGAGTTCATCATCCAATTGGATATTTCTGCAACACTACCCAGAGCACTTCGATAGAAAGGCTACGGTTGGGCGATTGTTGAGTGTTGGCAGGGTCAAGTTTTCAAAATGATGTTTGCATCAAATGAAGTATCTCATAACTTCATTTTATTTTGATGATATTTTAAAGATTTAATCTATTCAAATCTTGTCTTGTAGTCTCATCTATGTGATGAACTGTTGAAAGCTCATTATAACTTAAACGGTGGTAGTTCAAGCAGTATTTGGAAAAGATATAAGTATATTGGAGTATCTTGTAACTTCATCTTTTAAACTTATATCTAGTAAATGATTATCTGGTGCATGTCAAAGATTTTCAGAAAAACATTGAGACAAGGTTAGATATATGAGATCACCTTGCAACGATATTTTTATACAGTTATAAACTGGAACTCTGTGTATATTATACATGTCAGAGGATTTCAAAGATTGTGACAAGTATATATGTATGTATACTGAATATTTTGCGACTTCATCGCATTAAGATATCAAACTTGGTTCATTTCTTTTGACCAAGACTTTCATGAGTACTATGAGAAGGCTCATATATTGTTAATCATTATACATATTATTTTGGTGGGCTTGCTGCTCACCCTTGCTTTCTTCTTTCATCACACAACAACAGATAGAAAAGATGAACAGGACCAAGCTCCCAATTCGCGAGCATATAGGAAACGTTCCGCAGTTTCCTATAGGCATTGATGTCGCTGTAGCTGAGGGAAGAACTACCAATAGGCTAGGCTTCAACTTTTGATTTACCAGATTTATGTATATTTATGAATTGTAATAATGGCAAAGAAATGTAAATTTATTCAGAAACCCTTTTAAGGTGTATTGGCATATAATTGTGGAATAAAACGACTTGTGATTATTTTTTGATATTCATCTATGAGACTATAACTTGTGGTGTGTGTGTTTATTGTGGGGTCGCATTACAGAGTAATTGATTATTTATTAAGATTGGGTGTTATTAAGGGAAATGGAACTCGTGACAACCCGGATCCCCGACCCCGGATTTGGGGGTGTTACAAAGCTTGAGGAGATGCCAGCACACAGGGATCGTACCAGCCAGTATGTCATTCAGATGGTGGCGGATGAGCTCCAGAGCATTGTGAAGACGCTTCGAGAGGAAAAGACTACCAAGCCCCGTTCAGATGGAGTGGAACCTTAGTTCTTTCCATTTACCTTTCATGTTATTGTACTATCAGACTCTATGGAATCCCCAGTTGTTTCCGTTGTTTCCTTTAAATAAGCCTGTTATTCCTAGAATCGGACTTTGTCCCAATCCTATGTACTGTGACCTTTAAAATTTCAACAATTATGTGCTATCGTTCTATTTGCTCTCAACTGTTATTTTATGTTTTTATCATCATATCTGCTTAATTTGGAAACTTGACCCCATATGTAAATGAGAATGCCATGCGATACCCTCGAATCATTTTATCATTCATATCTGTTTTAACACAACTCTTATTTCATGATCATGCCTCCCAAAAAAGAAGAACCCAACAACCACCTCCACCACAGACCCAAATATTCTTCGACTACTGGAAACCTTGCAACAGTAAACCAATGCTATAGCTCAACAACAACTAACTCTTCAACAACGAATTGAAAACCAAGATAACCGTGAGCCACACCAACCACCTGAACCACCAGTACCACCTAGACAAATTGTCACTTTCAAGGCTTTTCAAAATGTGAATCCACCTGTATTTCATGATACCACTGATCCAGTGATAGCTAACACATGGATCAAGGAGATGGAAAGGGCTTTTGAGTTGGTACAGTAAGGAGACGATCAGAAGATGCCGTATGCTACTTACTTCTTGAAGGGGGAAGTCATCTCTTGGTGGAAATCAGTAAAGGCTATGGAAGTCACTCAGCAGGTTTCTTGGGAGAGATTTAAGAAGTTATTTCTAGACAAGTATTACCCTAAGTACATGCAGAATCAGATGGAGCTAAAATTTCTTGAGTTGAAGCAAGGGAACATGACTATATTGGAGTATGAGAAGAAGTTTACTGAGTTGTCAAGGTTTGTGACAAAGTATACCAGCACTAAGGAGGAAAAAGCAAAGAAATTTCAGCAAGGATTGGAGCCTTGGATCAGAGATAGGGTGGCTATGTTTGAGCTTGAAACTTATGCGGGAGTAGTACAGAAAGCTGCTCTGATTGAGAATAATAGGATGCAGTCAAGGAAAGAGAGGGATAACAAGAAGAGGAAGGTTCCATTTTATGGAGAAAAGTCTGAAGCCGGAAGTTCGCAAGATCGGAATATAAAGAGGATTGGTTTCCAGAAGGGCGGAAATTTTCAAAAGAAGGGAAATTGGGGCAAAAGGCAAGAATCAAAAGGGAACAAGCAGGCAAGCCAAGGGCAAGTTGGAGAAAACAGGTTCCAGAGACCGGAATGCAAGCACTGTGGAAGAAGGCACCCCGGAGTATGCAATAAGCTGAGCATGACCTGTTATAGGTGCAATCAGAAGGGACATTTGGCAAATGAGTGCAAGATGCCGAAGCCAGGAGTTACGTGATACAAGTGTGGGAAGACTGGACACATGGCTAGGGAGTGTAAGGCAACCGGACCAGTCAAAGCTCTGATGAACGTGGCAAGTACCAGTGCAAGCGTGCCAGCTGAGGTATTGGCATTACCTCCACCACCTACACCAACCCCACAAGCAATAGCAAGGACATTTGATTTGAAGATGAAGGATGCTGTACAGAATTGGGAGGTGATAGCAGGTACACTTTTACTCAATAATGTCAAAGCTAAAGTATTGATTAATTCGGGAGCAACAAGATCTTTCATATCAGAATCTTTTGTTGATAAGCTCCAATGTAATAAAATGGTTATGAGTGAGGTAGTAAATGTGGTAATTGCGAACCAAGAGAAGATTTCTGTGAATCAATTTTGTCCAAAGTGTGAGATTGATATTTCGGGGTATAAGTTTTCAGCCGACTTGATACTCTTCAAGTTGGGAGAGTTTGATATAATTTTAGGAATGGATTGGTTAGGAGAGAATAGCGCTCAGATAAATTGTAAGACCAAGAGAGTGTATTTAAAGACGAAGAGTGGAGAGAAGGTAGTATTTAAGGGGCAGAGGTAAGAGCAACTATTTCTTACAATTGTTCAGGCTAAGAAGTTACTTAGAAAAGGTTGTGAGTCGTTCCTGGCATATGTAGTGGATTCAGAGAGAGGCAGCCTCAGCATGGAAGATATTCCTGTAGTTAGCGAGTTCCCCGATGTGTTTCCCGACAAACTACCAGGCTTACCACCAGATCGACAAATTGAGTTCGAGATCAACCTTGCTCCAGGCACGGAACCAGTTTCAAAGGCCCCGTATAGGATGGCACCAGCAGAAATGAAAGAGTTGGCGAGCCAGCTACAAGAATTATTGGATAAAGGAGTGATACGACCAAGTACGTCGCCATAAGGAGCACCTGTTCTGTTTGTAAAGAAGAAAGATGGGAGTATGCGTTTATGCATAGATTACCGGGAGTTGAATAAGGTGATGATCAAGAAACGCTACCCGCTACCAAGGATAGATGACCTTTTTGATCAGTTGAAAGGAGCAAAATGCTTTTCAAAGATTGATTTGAGATCGGGATACCATTAATTAAAGATCAAAGAAGAAGATATTCCTAAGACCGCATTCAGGACCAGATATGGGCATTATGAATTCCTAGTAATGCCGTTTGGATTGACCAACGCTCTGGACGCATTTATGGATCTGATGAATCGAGTATTTAAGAAGTATTTGGACAAATTTGTCGTGGTATTCATTGATGACATCCTTATTTATTCTAAGTCGGAAGAAGAACATAAGCAACACCTCTGGATAGCATTGGAGATACTCCGACAAGAGAAGTTGTATGCCAAGTTTACCAAATGTGAGTTATGGTTAAAGGAAGTCCAATTTTTGGGGCATGTTATTGGAAATGAGGGAGTTAAAGTGGATCCGGAAAAGATTGAGGCAATTATGAGTTGGGAGAGGCCAAAGACTCCTACGGAAGTGCGAAGTTTTCTAGGATTGGCCGGATACTATAGAAGATTCGTCAAGGATTTCTCAAAGATCGCCACGCCATTGACCAAGTTAACCAGAAAGAATCAAAAGTTTGAATGGAGTGCAGAATGTGAAGATAACTTTCAAGAGTTAAAGCAGAAGTTGATAACAGCTCCGGTGTTAGTGCTTCCAGATGATCAAGGGAATTTTGTAATATTCAGCGATGCTTCACATAAGGGTTTGGGTTGTGTGTTGATGCAACACAGTAAAGTGATCGCATATCCGTCAAGACAGTTGAAGCCGCATGAGTTAAAGTACCCGACGCATGACTTGGAACTAGCCGCCATAGTGTTCGCACTTAAGATTTGGAGACATTACCTCTATGGAGAGAAGTGTGAAATCTACACGGATCACAAGAGTTTAAAGTACATTTTTACTCAGAAAGAGCTCAATATGAGGTAAAGGAGAAGGCTGGAATTGATCAAGGACTATGACTGCTCGATAAATTACCATCCTGAAAAGGCGAACGTAGTGGCCGATGCTCTGAGTAGGAACGAGAGATTGAATATGATGATAATATCAAAAGAGTTATCTGAAGAAATCGAAAAATTGGAATTGGAACTTTGTGCTTATGGAAAAGTCGAGGAAGTTTGTCGTGCAATGACCTTTCAGCCAACACTAGTGGAAAGGATAAAGAAGTGTCAAGAAGAAGTAATGGAGAAAGAGAAGAATCAGTTATCTGGAGAGGAGATTAATACTCAAAGGGATGAGCAAGGGATACTAAGGTTTTCATCCAGAATATGGATTCCCCATGTACCTGAATTAAAGAATGAGATCCTCCATGAAGCCCACAATTCGAAATTTTCAATCCACCCGGGAAGCACCAAGATGTATCGAGACTTAAAGAAGAACTTTTGGTGGCCAAATATGAAGCGAGACGTGGCAGAATGGGTTGCGAAGTACTATACTTGTCAGAAAGTAAAGGCAGAACATCAACGACCAAGCGGATTAATTCAGCCCCTGAAGATTCTAGAATGGAAATGGGAAAATATCGCTATGGACTTTATAGTAGGACTACCGCGAACGAAATCCGGACATGACGCAATATGGGTTATAGTTGATCGTCTTACGAAGTCGGCGCATTTCCTTCCAATAAATGAGAAGTCGTCACTGGACAAGTTGGTTCATCTGTATGTGCGCGAAATCGTACTAAGGCATGGAGTACCCGTATCAATAGTTTCAGACAGAGATCCCCGATTTAACTCGAGATTCTGGAAGCAATTTCAGGAATGTCTTGGCACGAAGTTGAATATGAGCACGGCATACCACCCGCAGACTGATGGTCAGAGTGAAAGGACAATTCAAATAATTGAAGACATGTTGCGCAGTTGTGCAATCGATTTTGCAGGAAGTTGGGACGATCAATTGTCGTTGATTGAATTTTCTTACAACAACAGCTATCATTCCAGTATCGGCATACCACCATACGAAGCTTTGTACGGGCGAAAATATAGATCACCAACAAGTTGGGATGAAGTAGGAGAAGGAAGAATTCTCGGCTCGGATTTGGTACAACAGTTGCATGACTCGGTCAAGTTAATTCAGAAAAGGTTGCTTGCTGCTCAAGATAGACAGAGGAAGTATGCGGATCCAGCACGTAAGGACGTTTAATTCCAAATTGGCGAAGTTGTGTTGCTGAAGGTGTCACCTAGAAAAGGGTTGATGAGATTTGGCAAGAAAGGGAAGTTAGCACCTAGATACATAGGTCCTTTTGAGATTTTGAGTCAAGTAGGAAAGGTGGCCTACGAGTTGGCCTTACCACCTCAGTATCAGCATGTGCATAATGTGTTCCATGTATCGTTGCTTAAGAAGTACAATCCTGATGCTAGCCATGTGATAGAGTATGAACCTGTAGAAATTCAGGCAGACCTGTCATTTGTGGAGCAACCGGTTAAAATACTCGACTGGCAAGTAAAGAGTCTTAGGACTAAGTCGGTAAAGTTAGTAAAAGTGCTTTGGAGGAACCCTAAGGTCGAAGAATCGACTTGGGAGTTAGAGTCTGATATGCGTTCCCGGCATCCTCATCTTTTCTCTTAGATTCTGGGGACAGAATCCCTTAAGGGGGAGAGGATGTTACGACCGACATTTTATGTAATATTATTTGTGGATTTGGTATAATATTAAAGTCAAATGAAAATATATTCAATGATTGTACGCCAGTGTGAGTGAAAATTTCTTCATTATAAATTTGCTTTGTGTAGTATATGATTTTTCAAAGCAAGAGTTTATTTAATTTCTTTATTTTTGATTTATAAGGAATATTCTAAGCTTTGGAAAAAATTTCTTTTAAAAGGTATTTTATTTACAAATTTTGAAAATGATTTTATAAAGTCTCTAAAAATCCAAGTTATTTTATGGTATAAATTTTATAATTTTTGAACTTGTATTTTATTTTATAAAAATAAGTCATTATAAATTTTAGTTGTCATATTTTTCAAATTACATAAGAGACCATGCATGCAAATCACCCTTCTATTCTCTCAAAGGGCAAATAAGACTTTTCCAACCCCACTAACTCATTTAATTATTACCAAATTACTACATTAGCCTTGCATGCAAAATGGCCTAACTTTAGCTAAAGGACATTTTTGTAAGTTCTCACTTCCACTCATTATTTGTCAACCAAAAAGCATAAAACAAAAAAAAATCAAAGTGGGAGAAATCATTCCACTCATTCCACACTCCAACACACCACAAATTTTCTCTCCTTCCCCCCTCCCACCTTGCTCTCGGCCGAAGGCCAAATCCCCCACCCCCCTTCCATTTTTCAATTCATTCTTTATCTTTCCAAGTGTAAATCTTTTACCTACATTCATCTTATATCCTTTCCAAGTGTTTTGAGACTTGGAAGTTGAAGTTTCATGGATGCATGTGTAGTTCTTATGTGATCTCCAAAGAGAAACTCTTGATTCTTGTGAATTCAAGAGCTCTCTATGAGATATATTATGTATATATGCTAACTAAGTGTTTTATGGAGATATCATGCTTTAAAATCCTTTGCATGCTACTGAATTTTCATTATATATTTATTTTTAGCCATGCATGCTAGTTTTAAGACATTAAAATAATGATCAACCATGTTTTGCATGCTATTCTTTTCGAAATCATGTTGTTATGTTTAAAAATCTATAAATGCGAAATAGGTGTGCTTGAAATAGATTCTTTCCATGATAAATTTCTTATTAATAATTAAAAGAAGTTATATTTCATGATTATTAAGGGTGAGTATTAGGTGCAAGTCGATTTTGCAAGCATTTAAAACTTTATGCCTAGCCGAAATCTTGTTATGTGCTTTCCATGAGTTGCATGTTATATATTTAGTTGCATGTTGTTGTTTTTGGGCATGGATGATCTCACCCAAGGTTATTTTGAGAATAAGGGAGTTAGTTAAGTAGATTACCATGTATAAGTCTTGGTTTAAGTATTGAGTTGTTGTTAGTGAGTTTGTCAAGTCAAAACCTTGGAAAATGAGAGTTATAGTTTCTGCAGAAAATCAGTTTAGTACCCTGAGATTTAGAGTGAGTTTTGACCATGTCATTGATGTGCACTTTGAGGCCCAAGCCACCAGAAGTTAGTATTGGGAGTATATAAAAGGTTTTAGGTGTTGGTTGGAGGTTTGCATGTCATTTGGTTAGGTGCACAAGTAGAATCACAAAATCTGTCCAGCAGGGGACAGTTTTGTTGCAACTTAGAAATAGGGAGATTTGACCATGTCATGGGTAGGCCCTCATTAGGCCCAATTGGGCCTTAGTTAGAGGGAGTGTCAGAGAAGTTTTTACAATCATAGTTCATAGGATATGAGTTAGAACCATGTGTCACAAGTTAATTCAAGTCAGGGCATTTTCTGCCCAGAAAAGCAGGGGAATCTTGGACTTTTAGCTTAGGCCCAAGAAGGCCCAAGCCAGGCCCTTGAGCCACATCAAGTTTGTGAGATGCCCTTAGGTCAAGAGAGTCTTGTGTAAAAGTTTTGAAGGAAAAATTGTAGTTTAAGAGTGCCTAATGCACTCAAGAAATTATAGTTGTCATTTTGAAATTTGCACCAGTGAGCACTATCACTTATCACGTAGTTTTAGAACACTTAGAAGTGAGTATTAGGTTGACCATCATAGTTGTAAGATAGTATAAGGTCAGTAGAGCAAAAGTACAAGTGAGGGTCAATAGGTTTTGGATAATTTAGGAAAGGCACATCGAGTTAGGGAGCCAAAATTTGAAGACTTTGTCTAGTTTAGCGACCAAGTGATTTAAGTGGTGAGTCGAGATCATACAAGCCTAGTGTTGCATTATGGTATATATGGTGTTATTTGATATTAATATACGATATGTGATTATGTGGCTACGTGTGTACATTTGAAATATAAAGGTGGATATAAATTAGGTGCGTATAGGCCTAAGTGCAATCCATGTTTAATTTCGGGTTGTAAATAGGTTAAGATGGTAAGAATATATTATAATGAGGATTATTATTATTTATGTATGATCTCGAGACGAGGGAAAACTTGCCAAAAAGGTCGAGTGAAGCTCCAGTTTTTGCTCCTACCAGTCAGACCAGACCAGCCTATCTCAAGGCAAGTGATTCAACTTGACCTTCATATTTACTATAAACAGTTCATATATATCGATGCAATTATCCTGAGTCATTTTGATATGTTTAAATCAAGCGTATTTCTCGCTTATCTTTGAATTATATAGAAATGCCATGAACCCTCGAGTATGTATTGCAAGTCGTTCAAAAGTCTTTTCATGATAGTTAAATGCCATGATAAAATAAAGAGTTGTTATATTACTTGATTAATCCTCTTGATTAACATACTGATGATTCCTAAGTATTGATATCTCATCCTGATACTTGAACCCCTATAGAACCTTACCTTGAACTCTGATAGTCAGAAACTTACCAACATGATTCCTCATTGATTGATACCCTCTTTCTTATCCTAAAGCTTGTCAATTCTGATATATCCTGAGCTAAAAATCATTTCTTCATACCTTAACACCCTTAGTATTCATGAAGCCTACATTCTTGATGAGCCAGCACTTGAACCTTGATGAGAAACCATTACTTTAAGCCCTATTTGGCACTTCCTTTCATGATATCCAATAGCCTCACTAAATTCCCTTGTCCAAACTTTGATACATGAAAACCATTCAGTTACCCTAATAGAGTTTAGTTTTGTGAATCATGGCTCTGAGATTTAGTACCATATTTCCCGTATTTCGAGTTGATCTATAATCCCTTAATAAAAATGTTTACTGTAAAAAGAGATTTTGTCATAATTCGGCATCAGTTTTTCAAATAAATAAAATGTGGGTTTTTCAGTCCCAAAGGGGGATAAATGTTTTCTTTGAACGATGGATCTGGACTGAGACGCGAGTCCTTTCCACACTTATATTAGGCTTAAAAGTTGCCTAGGGATTCCCGTTAATGTTTTAGAACCCAGCGAGGTTCAGGATTACTTCGCGGCTGATCACCGGCTGTAATCCGTAGCGTCATAAAATGATTTTGATTAAGACATGATTTTAAAATTGTTTTGATGCAAGCAAAATGATGCCATCTCACATAGTTTTATCTCTCGTTATCATTAGTTATGTCTTTCCATTGTCATTCTTAAAAGTATATCTCAATTTATGTTTTGTGTCGTATTGTTAGCACTTGTTGAGCATTTGGCTCACTCCTTGCTTTACCCTGATATTACAGCTAGCAGTTATGGTTAGATTCAAGCAGACTGCCCGTAAGACCTGTGATGCTGATGCTTATGTTCGAGCTCAGGTAGAATAAGTAATAATAGCTGTGTGAGGACTCGGTATTTGTAATCAGATGTAATAGTTGGTAGTGTTGGGCTGTTCCAAACCCTAAACTGTAAGATCTTGGATTTGGTTGTGTATTCTTCATTAAAATGATGTAATAGCTATATTTATTTTGCTGTTTAAGTTGGGGGTGTGACACTTTTTAAAAGTAAAATATGAAAAATAAATCGTTTTAGCATGTTGTCGTAGTTTTAACAAATCTTATGACAGTCCATATCAAATTCTGAATATTTTTTAAAATTGGGTCAAGTTTCAAAAATAATAATGTACTGCCGATCAAGTTAGTAATTTAATACATAATAACTCCACAAGTAACCTAATAATTATGTTTAAAGTTAAATAAAATGTCTCGGTATTAAACGACACTCACATATACGTAAGATGAAAAGCACAAGTGCTAATTTTGTGTAGTGGTATAAAGATAGATTGGTGAATGAGTATACTTAGGTTCGATCCCTATTAACATTTTCTTTTAAGAATGTATTAAATACACGGGCAAATTTGTCATTTCACGAGAATAAAATGTATAACTATTTTGATAGCAATATTGGGCTATTATATATAAAAGATTGAGTATTGAATATGTACAAGATACACATATTTCAACCGGGCTTTGAGTAGAATATGCATAAGCAAATAGTGTTATCTATATTATGCTAATTTTGAATGGATATCATAAGTACACATACTATACCTTGGTATATATGTATAAACATACAAATATAGCAACATTCGTATCTTTCCACCTTCCTCCATTTTTCTCCTTCATTACCTTAACAAACACCTCCTTCCAGCTTTCTTTCCCAACCTAGCCACCGTCCTCCTTTATTATAATTTAATTTAAATCTATCAAGAATCTTTTTCACAATCCACCTGGTAGATGAACTGGAGTGAAAGAAGGCAGTCATTTGCAAGGGGTATTTAATCCGGTAAAAATAGCCTATCAACTCATAAATTGATATTCTGGTCTAATAGGTTGAAAAAATCATTATTTTTATCATTATCTCAAAAAACTACGATAGAGATAAGGTTGAGCTTCTTAATAATTATAATTATGTGTCTTTTATGATGTTTGAGAATTATATTTAAAATGATCATGTTATTAAAAGTAAAATATATTGACACAAGTTTCGTTCTTTAATTAATTATTATTATTACAAGTAATCGCGGACTGATGACACTGTGGAACAACTGTGTTATTATGCAAAGAAAAATTGCATAATAGATTTGTACATTGACCATGAGTGTGAAAAAAAGAACCTGAAAAGGCAACAAGTCAAAAAGGAAAACATGCAAATCGAATTTGACAATCAACTCAAAAGGAACCACATATCAATGAAAAGAGGGTGTTAGGAATATGTTGTAAACTTGATGATAAGTTGAACAAAATACCTTAGTAGATTTAACTTAGTGTTTTTGTAGCTCTCGACGGATGCTTAAATATATTCCTGACGGATGAGCTTTATAGCCCCGACAGATGACAATTTGACATCCATCGAGAGTGTAGCTTATGTAACAATAAGTATTGTATCACACTTCTGCAAACAACAATGTATTAGTTGAGTAGACACTGTAGGATTCTTTAAGCCATGTTGACTACTAGATTGATATGCAGAATAGGTTGGCTAATTGTAAATATAAGATGTCTTGTAATTCAGCATAAGTAAAATATAATCAAGTGACAGAAAGACTCCCGACGGATGATCTACAAAGACTCCCGACAGATAATCAACAAGGCTCCCGACGGATGATCAACACAGTCCCGAAGGATGATAATATTCGAATTAGCAGTTGACAGTGACAATACAGTCACATGTATCGGGTGTTTGCAAATGAAATGTGGCAGCCTAATTGCATAATTTAGAGAACAACGAAGCATTACCATTTCCATGCAATTATGAAGATATTCAAAGATACTGGATAGAGTAATGTAGAAGCATGTATTTAGACTAGATTTAGTTTTTTCTTATTATCTTGTCTTACTATCATGTAACTTGGTGATATATAAACCAAGTATAGCAAGTAGAACAACTAACTGTGTAAGCATTATTTTCAGAGAGATAGAAAAAGCTGTATCTATTAAGAATCTCTTTGTAATTCTGTAAGTTCTCTTGTAAGCAGCTGTATGCTAATCAAGCATCATAGAGTTCTCAACTTTATATATATATCTGGTGGATAAGTTCAAATCCACCAGAAAGTTTTAAAGCTTTGTGTTTTACTGCTTTGTGTTTTGATTTCTACTTTATTTTCATTCCGCACTTCTAGCAAAATCAAACACAATTATATATTAAGTAAGAACATTCTTTAAATCATAAAAAGAAGTCAGAATTACATTCATCCCCCCTCCATCTATAATTCTTGTTGCATTGTTTGGGAATAACAATTGGTATCAGAGCAAGCTCTTGAAGTACAAAGAGTGTAAAGATCACCACAATCAGCAAGATGATCAGAACGGATGCAGGAGTGAAAATTCCATTTCTGGACAAAGACAACTATCACCACTAAAAGGTGAAGATGCACCTATATTTTCTTTCTCAACATGAAGCATATGCGGACTGCATAGAGAAAGATCCTCATATTCCCATGAGAGCTGCTACAGGAAATGAACCATCAGTTCCAAAGCCTAGACATGAATGGTCTGATCCACACATTGAAAAAGTCAGGAAAGATAAAAAGGCCATGATATATTATTTAATGGTGTTGATGATGATATGTTTGATAACATCATAAACTACAAAACAGCTAAAGAGGTTTGGGACACAATTCAAATTATTTGTGATGGTACTGAGCAAGTCAGAGAGAACAAGATGCAACTCTTAATTCAACAATATGAGCATTTTCACTGTGAAGAAAGTGAATCACTCACTGATATATTTAGTAGATTTCAAAAGCTACTTAATGCTCTGAAGTTGCATGGAAGGGTCTATCAAACAAAAGACTCAAACCTTAAATTCCTTATATCTCCGCTAAAGGAATGGAAGCCCATGACAGTCTCTTTAAGAAACTCTCAAGATTACAAGGAATTCACCTTAGAAAGACTGTATGGAATTCTAAAGATCTATGAGTTTGAAATAGTGAAAGATGAAAGGATGGAGAAAGGAAGGAATAAAGGAGGATCCATTGCACTAGTTGCTGAGCTAGAGAAGGAAGAGGAGATGAAGGTTGAAGATGTGGAACCTGCATCAAACTCAAAGGTTTGTGAGAGCAAGGGCAAAGGGATGGTAGCTGAAATGAAGAACAGTTGAGCCACGATGACATGGATGATATAGATGAGCATCTAGCATTCTTATCCATGAGATTTAACAAGCTCACATTCAAGAAGAATTTTGGAGCAGCTAAGTCAAACAGAAACATGGTTGATAAATCTAAATTCAAGTGTTTCAAATGTGGCTTGGCATGTCATTTTGCTAGTGAATGTAGAAAGCCTGATTCTGATAAAAAGAATTTTGAGCCTGTTGATTACAAGAAAAAATATTTTGAGCTGCTCAAACAAAAGGAAAGGGCTTTCATCACACAGGAGAATGACTGGGCTGCAAATGGATTGGATGAAGATGAAGAAATAAGCTATGTCAACCTAGCCCTAATGGCCAAGTCAGATGAAGCAGAAGTTAGTTCATCAAGAAATCAGGTATTCACCACTAACCTAGCACATTTAACTAAATCTGAGTGCAATGATGCTATCAATGATATGTCTATTGAGCTATATCATTTACGTGTAACTCTTAAGTCTCTCACTAAGGAAAATGCTAAAATTAAAGAAAACAATTTATTTTTAAGTGAGAGGAATAATGTGCTAAAGTATCAATTTATTGAGTTTGAAAAATTGAGAATTGAATGTAAAACTGCTAAGGATGAATTAACTGAATCTTTAAAGAAAAAAGAGATTTTAAGGAAGCAGCTTGAACGAGAACAGAGTGGTAATTAAGGCATGGAAATCATCTAGAGATGTCCATGCTCAAATTACTAAAGTTCAAGGTATAAAATCCTTTTGTGATGTAGCGTGGAAAAAGAGCAAAGAGAAGCTTGATTCCAATATGGTTGAAGGACTTTCAACAGATATGGATCCGACGGATGATGAAAATTATCCGTCGAATAATCAAAAAGATTATTCGTCGAAAGACAATGAGCCACATCCGTCGAATGTTAGTAAGCCAGTTAGCAAAGCTAAGTTAGCTAAGTTGAATTATAAATATGGATCAGTTTCTAAAAACTTTGTTCCAGGAGAATCAAATCAAGTGAGAAAAGAAAAGAGAGTTAATGTTGGTCATCTGTCTATCAAGCAATTGAATGACATATTAGATAAGATTGAGGTTAAAGCAGAATCAAAAAGGAAAAATAACAGAAATGGGAAGGTAGGAATTAACAAATATAACAACTACACACCTGATAAATATGCTCCAAGAAAAATCTGTGTTAAGTGTGGTAGTGTTAATCATTTGTCTGTTAATTGCAAACTTGCTATGCCTACTCCTTTTTCTGCACCTCCTTTATTTCCCAACATGCCTACCATGTCTATGAATGCTTTGCCTGCACAGAATATGAATGCACAATTTGCTAATATACCGTTTACACCTAATTCATATTATGCTGCATTTAGTATGCCTCAAATGCCATTTAGCATGCCTTACTGGAATAACATGTTTGCATATAGCATGCTGTAACACCCCCAAATCCGGGGTCGGGGATTCGGGTTGTCACGAGTTCCATTTCCCTTATCAATACTTAATCTTAACAGTCAACCAACTACTGAGTACTGTGACCCCACAATACACACACACACACACCACAAGTTATAGTCTCAGAGATGAATACCAAAAATAACACAAGTCATTTTATTCCACAATTATAAACTGTTACACCTTAAAAGGGTTTCTGAATAAATTTACATTTCTTTGCCATTATTACAATTCATATAGATACATAAGTCTGGTACATCAGAAGTTGAAAGTCTAGCCTATTGGTAATTTCTACCTCAGCTACAGCGGTATCAACGCTTCGAGAAAACTGCGGAACGTTTCCTAACCGCTAGCGAATTGGAAGCTTGGTCCTGTTCATCTTTTCTATCTGTTGTTGTGTGATGAAAGAAGAAAGCAAGGGTGAGCAATAAGCCCACCGAAATAATATGTATAATAATTAACAATATATGAGCATTCTCATAGTACTCATGAAAGTCTTGGTCAAGAAGAAATGAACCAAGCTGATATCTTAACACGACCAAGTCGCAAAATATTCAGTATATATATATACATATATACTTTTCACAATCTTTGAAATCCTCTGACATGTATAATGTACATAGAGTTCCATTTTATAACTATATAAAAATATCATTGCAAGGTGATCTCATATATCTAACCTTGTCTCAACGTTTTTCTGAAAATCTTTGACATGCACAAGATAATCATTTACTAGATATAAGTTTAAAAGATGAAGTTACAAGATACTCCAATATACTTATATCTTTTCCGAATATTACTTGAACTACCACCGTTCAATGTATAAATAGTTCATCCCATAGATTAAGCTACAAGACAAAACTTGTATAGAATCAATCTTTAAAATATCATCAAAATAAAATGAAATTACGAGATACTTCATTTGATGCAAACATCATTTTGAAAACTCGACCCTGCCGACACTCAATGTAATATCCCATATTTTCAGATATTATTTTTATAATTATTTGGATTTGTTTATGTGATTTTATGTGAATTTTGGTGAATTATCTGATATTGGAATTGGTGTTTGGGTGTTTATATGTGATATTACTTGAGTATTTTAATTTTTATGTGCTCAGAATAAAATATAGATAATTGCGATATTTTTCTGGTAATTTTTGGACTGTTAGATGATTTTATAATGATTTATGGATTTATTAATTATTTTCTGAATAATTACAAAACTATTGTATAAAGCCGGGAATCGTCCAACCTCAACTGTTTTTGCATTTTTACAACCCGAAACTCTTCGGAAAACTCCTTCCTAACCTAATCTGGTAATTCCGGACATTTTCCGTGTTTTGACTTTTTCGATCCGGATTACGGTTTGACCTGTACGCGTCCCGGCGCAAAATTTTCGATACGCTATTCATTTCGGTAATCAACAAAAATCCGTATTCTCGAGAGACGGGATATTTTTATATTATTTTCATATATGGTGTTTTATAAAAAGCTCGGTTTTGATGATTATCCAATTCTGGTATTTAATTGTATCGTTTTTATAGTTACTTAGCGACTAAGTAATCTATTTTCGGATCCAATGTGTAAATGTGATTCTGAATTATTAAATAAAATGTGTATGGGTTCAGTTAGCTGGGTATTATTTTGTTACTAATCATATGTGATAATTGGTATTCGAAGATTAATTGTGTAATTAGTTATGAAGCTGTGTTATTTTGTTTTTGTATTTAAAGGTGATTCTATTCAAGATTTAATTTCATAAATACGTGGATTACCTCTAAAATCATTTTTATTGCTTCATAATTTTATTAATTATTTTTAGGAGTTTTTAAAATTGATAAATCAATATTTTATTGATTATTTACCCTTAAATGATTTTCTGATCGCATTTATTAGTAAAATCCGTATTTAATTCCAAAATTCTTCAAAAAAATTATAAAACTCGTATTTATTCAAGTTTGGAATATTCTGAGAATTTTAAAAGTATTTTGGAAATTTTGGAATTAATTTCACCCGCGCGTTGAAATCGTTTAATTGTTAAAAGCGGGTATAAATTATATTTCAGAAATTGTTTTAAAAGTTCGAAATTTATGTTTTTATAAACTTCGGGATTTTTAGAAAATTTTAAGACTATTTGGATAATTTTCTGAATTTATTTTGTGTGCGGCATAGCTCGATAAATTGCGAAATAGCAAATCAGAAAGAGGGCTGTAGTGCATTTTATTAATACGTGTCTATGTTTATATGCACGTGTCGAGTTTTTAGCAATTAAATTGATGCGTGGCTGTTGCTAATTCGTTGCTAGAATAAAAATAAAATAGAAACACAACCCTGTATCTCTTCTTTTTGGGCTTCAATCTTTGTTTTTCTCTCTGATGGTGCGATTTGCACATGCTCTCTCTCGATTTTGTATAATCGGGTTTCTCCCTTTTTCTTGTTATGATTATCTCAGCCTTGTTTCTTCCTGATGCGGATCATTCGAGTTGATCAAGACAAGATGTTGGATAAAGAGTGAGATGGAATGGTATTGGGTAGCTGACTTCTAGCAATCGCATGAGCAGCATATCAGTCAAGTGTTGAAAAGAAGGACGGAGATGTTTTGAGACAGAATGTCAGAATAGATGCATCTTTGCCAGTGTGACTAACTACTAAATCTTAAAGGCAAGTATCCCTATCATCACTTATTGTTCAAGTGATATTTATTTTGAAGCTTATTATGCAAGTATTGTTTTCCCTATTCAGTTCAAGATAGATAAATGTTTTACATATCGCTGAATTAAATGATTCTGTTTATGCAAGTATTCTTCTGCTATTCTATGATCAGAATAGCTAAGTGATTTTACTTATCCAATTATCGGATTTATAAATGTTTTGGATTTTGAGAAAAGTGATTTGGTTGCGAATATTCCTACCCAAGAATTGGGGGAATAAAATTATTTCGGGTGTCGAATATTATGACCCCTTTTTCAATAAAATATTTTAAGATTGGATGGTTACTAGTTGCGTAAGAGGCCGAGGCACCGGTCCAGCGTGAGCTATTATTTGGAAGTGTAATATCTTACAAGGCTTGATATGCCTTTTCTGGCGCCCTATAGGTACCGTATGTCTTCGGGATACGGGTAGTACCTATATTTACGGTATGGCTGCGGGATACCGGTGTTGTTTCGTGACTGATCATCAGGAACAACATAGTGCATAATTGGTTCCAATCTAAATAGATATCTAAAATTCTTTATGGTTTTGATAATCATAGCATAAATGATTTATCAACTATTTCTGTTTTGGAATAATGGTGAAATGCAGTTTTGATTCAGATTCTGATTTATGCTTATACTTACGTTGTTGTTAAATATCAAAGGTGGTATTAGTATAGATGTTTGATGTTGACTTCAGTATGGGTGTTGTGAGCATCAAAGTTCGTATTGATATCTAATTTGATATGTCAGCAAAGTAAGTATTAATTTGAAGAGTTCGGTTTTGAATGAGTTTATGATCCACTCTAAAATCATTGTTTCATGTTATTGTTGTTTACGATATTTCCGTAAACACTGTTTTACGAGTTTGATTCTCGTCAAGATTAAAAGTATTGCTGAAGCATTTCGCTCAAAAATATCAAAATGGTTTTGAATACAATTAAGGAATCAATTCTGGGATTCCTCAACTAAAATTTTATGATTCAGCAATTATGATTTTAAATGTTCTGCTCTAATGCAGATGTCGGTTTTATATCAAAACGACCCTATATATGCTATAATGATCTTGCTGAGCATTTCTTCCACTCATACTTGCCTGTTTTTAAATTTAACCTCCAGTGAAGATTAGCTTGCGCTGTTTAGCTGCGTAATTCAAGGAAGCAAAGAAGAAGCTTTTGGAAGGTGGTTGATCCAGGGTTGCGGGCTAGTGTAAGTTTTATCGTGTAAAGTTGTTTATATTATATTGTATTATATTGTGTTATTTTATTTGGGCCTAGTATACTTCATTTCGAAGTTATACTGGTGGGTTTAGTTTTGAGTTGGTATTTGTTGAAAAGAGTTTTAAAAGTAAAAGAAAGAGAAAAATTATTTGTGGAATTTGGATATCTTGTTTCTAGAACTGTAACCTTAAAAGATCTTGGATTAGTTGGGGTCATTTATGATAAATATCTTCCGCTGGCATTTATTTATTGATTTAACAGGTTGTTTTGGATTGAGGTTTCATAGTGATGATCAAATCCTCTGACTCCGGATTTGGGGGCGTTAGACTCAACAATCTCCCAACCGTAGCCTTTCTATCGAAGTGCTCTGGGTAGTGTTGCAGAAATATCCAACTGGATGATGAACTCATTACGGGAGTTTACCGCGCCAGGAAGCCACTTGCGATGATCAGTCGTAGTAGTGCAACCCCACCATTTTCTACATGTAGAGGAGAACCTGTCGGATTTACTTGTCAACCAAACACTAGACTCCTAAGGAATGGACCGTCTTAGCGGAACTTCCAGGCCATTTGGGCCAATATAATTAGGCTGGGCCGGCGCCACTCGACCACTTACGCCACTTCTAGGTCAGATGAAATCCATGACTCTGAAATGTAAAGCTCGTTCCCCCTTTCCCCAAGTAGAAACTTGTTGATACGACTCCACTAAAAACTCGTATCTAGTTGGAAAGGAAAACTCACTGATATTTCCCAGGCGATGCCTGTTAATGGATTAACTTGTTCCCAGAATTTTACTTCCCGAGAGTTGGGTAAATAATCAAAAACTCTTTCGTCAAAATAGCAACCTTGTTGCGAATATAAAACACACAACAGAGCCGGATCCCTCAGGTTTTGAGCGAGTATTTAAATCCCCTTCGAAAGGAAGATCTTAAATATAAAAATGAGTTTTGGGATCCGCCCTAACCTTTAAAATCATTTTGAAGACTCAAAAACATTTTTAAGAATGCTTGGAGTGATGCTGATTTAATAAAATAAATCAGTCCCAATATATTAGAAAATATCTTAATATTATTATTTAAATAATATTCTCATAAAGAATAATCTTTATAAAATTAATTGAAGTAGAAGTTTTAAAACTTATACTTGAAATGAATATTAAATAACCAAAGATATACTTATACGAAAGTACTATCTTTATTTGAATAATCAAAAGTGAGTTTGATTATCGACACATTATTCTTTAATAAAATAAAGAATACTAATTAGTAAATAATCGGAGTCATAAGCCCTCGAATGAATATTCAAAATAATATTCATTAATAAAATAAACGGAGTCATAAGCCCTCGAATGAATATTCAAAATAATATTCATTAATAAAATAAAGTTATCGAATAAACCTTATTCGATTCATAGTTTTGAAAACTATATTTATATATATATATATAAATATATATAATATACTCGGGAACATCGACTCCCGGTTTTAGAAAATGTTCACCTTTGGGTCCCTTAGTAACTAAGGGTATACGCAACTACTGCTTATCTCTAGCATAGGTAATATGCAACTTATAAGCAATTGAATCAACAATATATATCAAGATTACGAAACAGACATGCATATATACACCATATCACATGCTCCAATATATCGCAAGATTTGCTAATTAACCACCATGCATCTATCACAAGATAATGCATATACATATGTATACATCACAACAGCAGTATAACGGGTAGAAAACATGTCTGAGCGACCGGGGGTGGTAAAGGTCCTGGGATGAGTCTGGTAACCTATAAACCACATATAAGTTGGAATTAAACCAAAGTCGCTTAAGAATCTATACTTTAACCAATTAGACTCTAACGCTCGCTTTGTGCTTAATGATTCTTTTAAGTCGCTCGAGTACCCTCGGCTCCACCATTTTTAATAAATTAACCATTAAGAGTTTTAAGGCGATTCTTTCGCGAGTGCCTTACCAACTGCCTAATACACTTTAAATAAATGTTTCATACTCCAATTAGTCATTTAAGGTCTTTAACCAATGTTTCAAAGTAAGGCGAGGGGTAATGGTTCGTTCGCGAAACGCCGTTACTTAAAACGGTCGTTTCTCCTAAACCGTACATCGGATTCAAACGAACCACATATCAAAACGAAGCTCATAACACGAACTATCTAATCATGGTAGTGGTAAAAACCGAACAGTGAGTTCTCGGGTCCTGATGTTAAGAACAAAAACAGTCTAAAGTAAATCGGACATTACGACGACTATGTTTACGCGATTACCAATTTTTATTCTACTCCAAATCAACCAGAAACCAACCACAATTCAACCATACAACCAAACTCCATCCATACATCACTACAACAGCCCCAACACCTCAAGTTTTCCAATTTATATTAATCTCAAACATGAACTAAAACTATTCTTAAGTTCATTAACTAATAACCAAGATTTACAACTCCAAAAACATCACAAAACCAACTAATCTCTATATATTCAATCACCATGCTTCTTATGAACTATCCTACTCATAATAAGCTCTTAATATTCAATAACAATGCTAGGTTAAGAGATTATACCTTCCTTGGTGAGTGAGAGTAACTAAGGAGCTTGGAATCACCGTTGAAAGTCCTTACCAAAGCTTAATCTAACCAAAAACACAAGATCAAACAATTTAAATTTCTTGAAAACACTATTCACTCTCTTCTTAAATGATTTATTGAAAGAGATTATGAAGGAATTTGGAGCTTAAACTCCTAGGATAGCCATAACTAATCATAAGGAACCTTGGATAATTACCTTGCAATTTAACAATGGTTTGATCTTGGATTTTGAAATTTTCCTCTTTGAAAAAGAAGAAAAGCCGAGAGCTTTGTTGCTTGAAATGAAGTCAAGATGTGTTTTTGTGTTTGTGATTTGTTTTGCTTGGTTGCTAGGTTTTTGTTTTGTTTAATTACCCTTTTAACCATGTAAAATTGTGTGGTTAATAATCAACCACACTTCCTTCCTTTTTGGTCATGCTTAGGTCATCAATCTTATGTCATCTTCCCATGCTTGTCCTCTTCTTATTGGTTTGATGACATCATCCTCACTAACCTCTTTGATTAGCTTCTAATTACTTGGCTAATGACCGCTGATCTGTTATACGGTTCGCTTAACTTTTGTTCTCGTTTATCGTTTGAGGGATCATACCCGGGATCTCATTACTTGGGTTCCCTTAACCTTTCTCAATACATTATATTCCTTTTATGATCCTCTCTTATAATCCTTGAATTTAAATCCTCTTTATCTTGTTCCCTTATACTCAATTCTTTCGGTATCTGGTGGATTTTCGGGAAAAATCAAAGTGTTTGAATTTGGATTCTGACGATCTTTACATACACTTATATCCCATATAAAGTACTAATAAGATCTCAGAATAACAATAGAAGAACCCCTACATAGTGTGGCATGGAAAGTTTTCTTATTCAGCATAATCAGCAAAACACTATTCATAGGGGTTATCAAAAGTTTAAAAATTTTGGGGTTATTATAGTCTCCCCTCCTTAAAAGGATTCCGTCCCGGAATCAGGAAAAATGAATAGGGATACTTTCTTAGCATTGCACTTTCTAACTCTCAAGTCAATCTTCCCACATTGGGGTTCTACCATCAAACTCTGATTAGTTTGATAGCCCTTCTCCCAAGCACTTGTCCCTTTTCAATCTATAACCCTTCCTGGTTGCTCCATATAAGTTACGTTTGGTTACATGTCTATGCGCTCATATGCCCCTATTTGTCTGGCATCCGAATTATACTTCCTTAACATTGATACGTGGAACACGTTATGAATTTGCTACAGGTTCGGGGGTAAGGCTAGCTCATATGCTAACTTCCCAATACGTCTTAATATATCCAAGGGTCCAACAAATTGTAGACTTAGCTTTCCTTTCTTTCCGAACCTCATCAATCCTTTCCAAGGGATACCTTTAACATCACAAGGTCCCCTATTTCATAATACTCTTTGTCCTTTCGAGTCAAATCAGCATACTTCTTATGTCCATCTTGGGCTACTACCGGCCGTCCTCTGATTAGATCTATTATATTCTTGGTCCTTTGAACTACTGCGGGTCCGAGCATCTTGTGCTCTACAACTTCATCATCTCATAAGGGAGTCGATATTGTCTTCCCTCAAGGATCTCATAAGGCGATACCTCGATACTGACATACGATCAATTATCGTGAGATAACTTAATCCGCGTTAAGTGATCATTCTAAATTCTTTCAAGTCTATTGCACCGGCTCTCATCATAGCTTCTAGCATTATAGCTTTTGCTTCTCACTACCCATTCTTTTCCAGTTCGTAGTCGTTACTATCTTCGGTACATAATACTATACTGGTTACACTTTTGCTCGTTAGCGTTCTATAACCTTTTAATAACCACGTCAACCTTAGTATCATGAACGTGTTAGAATCAGAATACCACAGCACTGATACTACTCCTTTCTAGCTGCTTCTATCTTCGAAAGCTTGATCCATCATATAGAAGTAAAGGAATTTATTGAGAGATCACTATGATCATGAACACTTGTTCTATTGCATAGTTAGTACAGACGGTGGTCAGCCTTTAGTACTTGACAAGCAATTAAACAACATGTGGTATCCTACTAGGCTTCTATCACACAGATAGATAGTCATTCGGCAATACCTCCCCTTCTGGAAGGGTTGTTCTTCTCAGCTTATATGAAATGAAAAGGAGAGAAAAGAACGAATTGAAGAGAATTGTATATATATAAAATATACTGCCACAAAATATCTGGCTTGGAATCTACCCCTGAACTATAAAGGTTTATCATAGGAGAACAAAATATATACGTATATATATATATCAACATCAAGTATTATAGCATCGTATTTCACATGCCTAAATATTTTTGCTATTCCGTCCATCATTCTATGGACCCATGCTCTTCCTCGAGCTTATACACAATCACCTTTGAAACTCCCTCGACATCGAAAATCAAATCTGGGATCTCATTCTAGACATCATCGTTACTAGAATACTATGCTTGCACTGCAACCTTCCTCTTATAGTAATACGACTCTCTATTGATAAGAAGGAATAAGTATTCAATAGGTAGATAATCGACTTAATTAGTCTATCAATGATAACTTATACATCACCACAACCCGATTAGTAGTACTCAATCTCAACATTCATTACCATACAACTCTCGTGGTTGTAATCGGCTCATTATTCAAAGAATCGTTGATACATTACTATAGTCCACCACGGACCTACGGTAGTCATTCGTTTTCCTTGGAATCTTAATAGCTAACCATACGGAGTCCATACATGTCGTATCGAATTCTTCTAAGGAGTTAACATAATCCCCTTTCATAATTCATGAAGAACACTCCAGATCCTGACGTACTTTCATGACATCAAGCGTATAAAATTGCAGAAGAGTTTCAATCAAAGCAATGATAGCAGGTTAATACCATTCTTAATCATATGCCTTCAATAGAAGACTTAACTCAAAGGTTCGTTTAGTCCTTTTTGAAACATGGTCCTGGATTATTCTCAAGATAGGACCTTCTAAGATAGATAGCCCGCTCATGGCGATTACACGAATTAAACCTTTACCAACTACTATTATGGTTGGGTATTGCACAGTCATCAGAAGGAATGTCAATCTTCCAAACCATAATACAACCTTTACGGCTTCAACCATCATCACTGTATTCCTCTGGCACGAGCGCCTATAATTGCTCTCTTACACTTAAAGTGTCGGCCACCTCTTTGGCCTTTCCTGATAGTAAAATTTCCTTACAATCAATTTCGTTTGAACGATCTCCAACTAAATTTTCTACCTCATTTCCAATCACTTCTTGTGTGAAGATGTTTTCCTTAAAATCTGATGAGTAAAAAAAAAATATCACCATTTTTCCATAAGTTATTGCCTCAGTCTTTAGAGGTTAATCATTGTCACGACTGACTCTCGATCATACTTGGGACGTCTCTTATCTTGGGTCCTTCTTGTTTTCACCATTCTTGACCATCGTTGGGTTCAATCTATACTTTCTCATGGTTTAACATGTGGCCCACTTGGCATTATTTTTATTACGTCATATTTCCTTTATCAAACTTTCTATTCTTGAGAATTTTGAATATTACCTTTCTCCTTGTAAAACCTCTAAGGTTATCCTTGAATCGTTCCTCCTGTATTCCCTAGATACGGGGCATATCAAATACCCTTTACTAATACTAGAACCATTGTCTATATGTTTCTGAAAAATTTCTCCACTGATACTTAAAGGTTGTTATTACCTTAATCCTTTCCAATTCATACTGTCAAAACTCATACTATCCCTATTAAGGGTGAAATGCCAAACTTTATGCATTCCCCTAGGATTCATTTTAAGTTACCGATGTTCTATCTTTAATTCCACCTTTAAAAAGGTACATGCATCCTTCCATGGATAAATCAAGTCATATATCCCTGATAAGGGTGTCTTATTCAATCATTCCCACCTCGATAGTATATGCCTAATTTCACAATAACATCTGTATTCAAAATGAGGTCAATCAATATGGCCTCCAAAAGATAACTACAGTTATCTACTTTTCTTGCTTGATTTGGTAACGATAACAAGGATGTTCTGGAAGATATTGGTCGTGTTCAACGTGAACTTCTTCTTAATAATTCCGTATTTACTTTTGTTATTTATCTCAACATTCATCTCAATGTTGGGATATCTCTCATACCTGGCGTCTCCCTTCCTGGGTATCAAGCCACCGGTCTTACACTTCACATTCTTGAAGGTCACTTCCTTCATCCAATATTCCTAATTTCTTACTTCCTTGTCTCCTCAGTCTATCCGCGTCTCATTATTTATCCTTCGAACTTTTTCAAGGTTTCCTCGAATCCTCCCAACTTACAGGGGATAAAATATATGTATCTCTTATGCCTTCAACCATCAATTTAACTCATGGTGAATCACCTTCATCCTGACGATTACATAGTTTTCTATTTCTATTGCTACGAGTCTTTAGGGTTTCCTCATACCTAACTTCCTTATTATTCCTCAAACTCTATTGCCTTTATATTCCTTTCCACTTCAGTTTCTTTTTATTTTCCTTTCTCTTATCATTATTTCATGAACCAACACAACATAAGCATTGATTTCAAACATCCCGTCATTCTGGATTCGTGTCCTCAGAACGAATCTTGACAACTTTTACAACTTAGATTCATAATTCATCATACTCGTCCGCCTTTGTTCTGGTTCTAAAGCTTTTACACTATCTCCATAACCATGGGAAGTACTTTCCTGAAAACAGTTGACTGAACTTTAATCAGTTTATTGTAACCTCTGGCTCCGTGCCTTCCTTGGACTTTCACCAGCGGGTGGCCTCTCTCTTAGGAGGGTAAGTGACAAAAACAGTCTTTTGTGATTCGTAACTCATTTAGAATCTCAAATGATTCCTATATTTCTTTTAGCCAAGCTCTTGACTCGACTTACTCAGCTTGTTCTTTAGAACTCTGAGAGCCTAGCGACTTAAAGGACCAGAAAGAATTTCTCACCGCATTGTTTTCTCAGTGTGGTGGTTGGGGATAATAGTCTAAGTTCTTTTTAGAGAGGTCCATGAATTGCCGTATAGGAGTACCGTCTCGGGTCTCCTTTCCTTACTTGACCTTCTGTTTCCTTAGTATGAAATGTTTCATCCTTCTCCCATACTTGGAGTTATCTTATACGTTAAAATCCTTGTTTTCCACTTCATTATGTTATGGGTTCCTTATATATTAATTGTGACCTCCCTGATTATCACATTCAAGGTTTGCCCCTAATCTTATTCCTGGTGGGGGCATAATACTTGGAAAATTTTTGAGAATCTCTGGATATTTGTCTGACTTACTTTGCTTAAGTCATTCCCTCGTTCAGTCCTTGCATGATTGCAAATTATGAATTCTCAAGTTCTATAAACTTCATGATACTCTCTTAACTGTTAATAGTGCAATTAACAATATGAACTTATCACAAACAAACTGATCTGAACTGAAATTAACGAATATATACATAGCCATTTGTTCGAGGGTACAACAACTGAACACATTAAAGAGAATTACATCATTTGATCTGATCACTTCTATCCCAAAAGTACTACCATAGATAATCATCTAGTCACTAAAACTAATCATTCATAACTTAGGCTAATCCTCCAAAAGCGGTGCTACATGAAACCCTTGTCTGATTGCCCAGACCCTGCACACTATTATGGATCAAGAAATGCGGGCACGCACGACATCCCTAACCTGCTCCATTAAGGCGGTGATGAGGTCTAAGATAGTCGCAAGTAGAGCTGGATCAATCTGACCCTCAAGATGGCCTCTAGATGTAATTCGGGTGGTAGCCTCAATCATTTCCATGCTATAAGCTAATCCTGTCGGAAGTACCCCGCCCTCAATTCTTGGTGCAGTAAGTCGGTCCAACAGATCGCTTCTTGAAAGGAATATGTCCTAAGTCCAATCATGTATAAGGATTTAGGAATAACTTTTATGTAATCTGTTTTGATTTCATTGATATTAATAAAGACTTGTTTTGTTTTTATTATGGGCTTTATCTATTTAAGTGTTTAAATAAGATATACCATAGTTTAGAGTAAAGCTTTTTATGGATTATGATGAGATCATAATAGTGAGACCTAAAAAGATGATAATTCTAAACTTAAATAGTTCCTGGTCATAGGATTACTAACTGGTAATTAATAATCCTCAAAGATCGGTACATACTATGCTTGCTTCATTATGAAGGATGTCTGTTCTCATAGACATTTGTGTGGTGACACTATAGCTAGTATGTAGGTGCTTATTATAGAATAAGTTCACTGAACATGACTCGCCTAGCTGAACAACTGATGGAGTTCACTCACGTGTCAGCAGTTGTTCGCTTAGTGATAGTTGTACAAGTATCCTTAGACTTGAGGTCATCATAGTCATCTTGTGTACACTGAACTACGTTTTGGTTTAGTTCTTAGTCTCCAGGGACAATTATTAGGGCTCTTCTTGGTATAGGAATTTGTACACGAAGATAGTGTATGATCAATAAAGGATCTACCCCTTCTAGTGAAGGAAGCGAATGTTCAAGGCTGATCCACTTATGCTAGTTCAGGAATCTCTAGCCAGAGTGAATGAAATTAGAAAGGAGTTTCTAATTTGCATAGAACTACGCATAGTAAATGGTAAGCAAGTGATTGAATTAGATAGGCTTGACACGAGATCCATGCCTTGTATTTAATCGGGACATTGTAGGGTAGAAGGAGTTTATTGTACGGTAACTATTCACTGACAGGTTCTTGGTATTCTAAGCAGTGAATTCATATTATCCGAATAGTCGCGATATGTGGAGAAGCATCACTCACGATGTAGAATAAATGTGATTAATTAATTAATCATATTTAATAAATTAGAGAATTTATATAAATAATGATAAAATAGTTTTATTATTATTTATTTCTACTACCGGCTTAATATTGAACCTACAGGGTCACGCCATAAAAAGAGAATGATTTAATGGTGGAGGAATTAATTAATAATGGCTAATAATTATTTATTTATGAAATAAATAATTAATTGGCAAATTTCATAATTGATTAAATGAGATTTAATTGATTATAAATTAATTAAGAAAAGTTCTTAATATTATTAATTAAAGGATTTAATTTTTGGAAATTAAATCAAGAGAGAGAATTATTTCTAAAGTGTTTAGAAAAAGGATTAATGATTAAAAGGTGTTTTAATTATTAATGAGAATAATAAATGGGATAATAATAATAATATTTATGGGAAAATTTCAGCTGAAAATGTTGCCTATAAATACACTATTATAGACCCTAATTTTATTTTAGCCCACACAAAACCCAAAAAGTTTGGAAAACCCAATTCTCTCCACCTCCTTCCTCCTCCTTAACATCGTTTTCTTGGTGGATACCAGTGGAGTGCTTCACACTTGAGGAGCAACTGCTAAGGATCTCCTGATCGTTGTCTCCGAATTATTTTTAAAGGTTAGATTCAATCTCTCGTATTTTTATTCAAGATCTGTATGCTTTTATTTGGATTTTATATGTGTAAAAGTGTTTTGCCATGCCCCCGCTGCGTTTAAAATCCAACATTGGTATCAGAGCATAGGCTGTATGCATATAGATCTGTGGTAAAAATTTCAGAATTTTATGTGCTTGTATGAATTAATTATGATTTTTACAAGTTATATCATGGATTAATTTTGTCTCATGAGAAATCGTTTCTCAGAATAATTTTGAATGTTGATCTGGGTTCTACAAGTGTTGTAGATCGTCTGGGTATTTTTTTCATAATTTTATGATGTATAGATTTTTTATTATGAATTTTTGAAGTTGTTTCAATTAAAATTCGTTATTTAATAAGTAAATATATGTATATATTGTATATATATATATGTTTGTATACCTTTTGTATATACTGCTGCTGTTATCTGCTATTGTGCACGGAAAGAAAGATCGGGAGTACAGAGATGTCAGGAACGGCGGCACGCTGTTCGAGAAGAAACCAGGCGGCGGCTGAAAAAAAAAGGAGTGTAACGCATTCCGGGAATGCGTTACACACCTGTGGCGCTTTCACGGAATGCGTTACACCCTTAAATGGCTTAAAAGGTGTGTAACGCATCACCGGAATGCGTTACAGGGCTTGTAACGCGTTCCTGTAATGCGTTACAGCCCTTCTGTTGATTTTAAAATTGATTTTCTGGGAGTTTCGTAACTCCGTTTTGGGCGTGCAATATACTGTTTGATTCGTTTTTCCGAGACGGATCTAATGGAGTGATCAATTTTAGTTTATATAAAATTTTTGAACTGTTTATATTCCATGAACTGTTTTTAAGCTGTTTTTGATCGTTTGAATTGATTTTAAATGCTTCATGTGATACATAGAGATGTATAATGCTTAGACTAATGTGCTAGATGATATAACATGCCTACCTTGATGTTTATTCATATTGATATATGTGATATATGCTTAGTTTATCATGCGATGATAGATTTAGGTGAACTTAAATAAACATAAGGCGTTTGTTAGACAACCTAGTATAGTGAAATTGTTTCATAACCTTAAGAACAATATTATGAATACAATCATGAGATTCTTGTGTTTGTGAAACACGTAATTGAATATGAATTTTTGATATGAGAGAAAGGATGATTCTTTCAACAACAGATTTCTATCTGTAAGAAAGGGTTATTAAGTGACGCCTCTTGACAATGCTCCACCCGATCTGAGAATCATCTGATTATTGATTATTGATTTGAAATATTTAATTTAAAAGGAAGAATCTTTTTATAATATGATTATGATTGTAATGTAATATAATCCCTCTAAAATTAAATAATATCAAGTAGTAATTGGCCAATGACACAACGGGCTTGTGTTAGTCATAGCCTTCCAACATGGTAGAAAGTAGTTCTTATTTTTGAATCATTGTCGTTTCGTGCCACAGCCGAGGGCTTTGATTTCAAAATAAGAAATACTTGTCTATTACATAGAGATGTGTACATTGAATAAGAATCTAAAGGTCGTTATGTGCCACAGCCGTGGGCCTCTGGGGACTGATTCAATTGTACGGAATGTTGGGTTAGACTTGACTTAGAATATTGAGTTTGTCATGCCACAGCCGTGACTCAATTATTCAAGAGGCTAAAGTTTGATTAGGGAATAACATTAGATGTAATTGACAACAGTTGTCTGCCTATTGAACATTACATGGCGTTTCGTGCCACAGCCGGGGTTGTGTAATGGAATGTAGGATCCCTATTCCCACTAGCATTATGAATGCTTAATTTTTCATGTAGGGGGTTGAATAAATTAGGAAAACTAGTGGGAGCCACTTATGAATAAAGACCCGATTCATATAGTGTTTTGAAATGAAATCGAATATTTGCTAAGTGTTGTTATGTGTTTATCATTTACAGATTTACTTTGTACGTTATGTCTTCTACACTATCACTCAGGAGCATACTAGATGCTCATAAATTTACTGGTCCTAATTATGCTGACTGGCTTCGAAACTTGAGAATTATTCTCAGGATTGAGAAGCTGGAATACGTGATTGACTCACCTAAGCCTACTGAACCTGCTAGTGATGCACATAATGATGAACATGTTGTGTATCGTAAGTGGATAGATGATGCAAATGTTGCTCAATGCATCATGCTAGCTTCCATGAACATTGAGCTATAGAAGCAACATGAGCATATGGATGCTCACACTATCCTCATGCATCTACAAGAGTTGTATGATGTGGCGGGGAGGACAGCTCGATATGAGATATCGAAGGAGTTGTTCGGTTGTAGGATGTCTGAGGGATCATCTGTGAATGACCATGTACTTAAGATGATCAATTTGATTGAACGTCTTGGACAACTTGGTTTTGTCATGGATGGGGAGCTGAGCCAAG
This sequence comes from Apium graveolens, assembly GCF_009905375.1. Taxonomy (NCBI): domain Eukaryota; kingdom Viridiplantae; phylum Streptophyta; class Magnoliopsida; order Apiales; family Apiaceae; genus Apium; species Apium graveolens. The sequence continues at coordinate 138,297,811 of NC_133656.1, forward strand.
ACTTGGTCTTGCAATCGCTTCCGAGTTCGTTCTCGCAGTTTGTTGTGAACTTTCACATGAATAAGTTGGATGTCAGCCTGCCTGAACTCCACAACATGTTGAAGACTGCGGAATCGAATTTTCCCCCTAAGAAGAGTTCTGTTCTTCTAATTGGTGAAGGTTCCAATCCTAAGAAAAGGAAGAGGAACTCTTCCAAGAAGAAGAAAGTAGGTGAGAAAACGCCGGTTCCACCAAAAGCTGAAGACCCCAAGAGCAAAGTTGTTTGCTTTCACTGTAACAAGGTGGGGCACTGGAAGAGGAACTGCAAGGTTTACCTTGCAGAATTGAAGAAAAAGAAGGGTAGTGAGACTACCGCTTCTGATTCAGGTATGTTCATGATAGAAATGAATATGTCATTAAATCAAATTTCTACTTGGGTATTAGATACCGCCTATGGTTATTAAATCTGCAATTTGTTGCAGGGACCAAGGAGAAGTAGGACTCTTGAGGAAGAGGAGGTGATTCTACTGATGGAAATGGAGCAAGAGTTGCTGCTGAAGATGTAGAATCATTTCATTTACATATGCCTACGGGCAAGACTATTGTTTTAAATAATTGTTATTTTGTTCCCTCGATTGTGAGGAATATTATTCCCATGTTAGACTTGGCTGGATTTTTATTTATTATTGAGAATAATGAATGTTCTATTCTTAGAGATAATATTCTTTATGGACGTGGTGCTTTAAATAATGGTCTGTATATATATGTGACATAATTTTCTTCAGATTGAACAAACTAATAAAAGAAAAGGGATGATGAAAATCTCACTTCATAGTGGCACTGCAGTCTCCATTTAGTGGACATGGAGAGAGGGCTGCAGATTTGCTAGGAATGGTACACACAGATGTATGTGGACCAATGTCTACGCAAGCCATGGGTGGATTTTCATACTTCATTACTTTCATAGATGATAGATCTGGATTCGGATATGTGTTTGATGAAACACAAGTCTGAGGCCTTTGAAAAGTTCAAAGAATATAAGTATGAAGTGGAGAAACAACCAAACATAGTATTATAACTCTTCGATTAGATCGAGGTGGTGAATACTTGAACGGAGAGTTTCTGGATTATCTCAAAGTAAATGGTATAGTCTCTCAGTGGACTCCTCCAGATTAGTATCTGAAAGGAGAAATCGAACTTTGTTAGACATAGTTCGGTCCATGATGAGCTATGCAAATCTTCCAGTATTCCTATGGGGTTATGCATTGGAAACCTCAGCATATTTACTGAATAAGGTTGCTTCCAAATCTGTTCCTCAAACTCCGTATGAGATATGGAAAGAAAGGAAACTGAGTCTTAAACACGTTAAGATTTGGGGATGTCCAGCTTATGTCAAGAAAGTTGACCCAGATAAGCTGGAATATCGATCCGTAAAATGTAGTTTTGTGGGATATCCTAAAGAGACTTTAGGGTATTACTTTTACACCGATCATCGAGTGTTTGTCTCCAGACATGCTACCTTCTTGGAAAAGGAGTTTATCCTTGAAGGAAACAGTGGGAGCAAAATTGAACTTTATGAAGTTCAAGAAGCACAAACTACTACGGATCAAGTGGAAACACCTGTTCTGACTGAACAACCTTTTGTGGAACAACCCATTCATAGATCAGGGAGAGTGTCTCGCCAACCTGAGAGGTAATATGGCCTTGTCATTGAGAATGACAATGAGTTGTTGATCATTAATAATGACGACCCTGTGACCTATAATGAGGCTATGAGTAGTGTTGACTCGGAGAAATGGCATAGTGCCATGAAATCTAGAATGGAATCTATGTATACGGTATACAAAAGATAGATTATAGTAGATGGCCAGGTGGAGACCTTTAAGGCCAGGCTTTTGGGAAAAGGATTCAAACAAAGGCAATGGATTGACTTTGATGAAACCTTTTACCTGTAGCCCTGTTAAAATCAGTTCGGATTTTGCTTGCGAATGCTGCTTACTACGACTATGTGATCTGGCAAATAGCCAGATGGTTTTCTTTCCAAGGGAAATGAAAACCTAGTGTGTAAGCTGCTGCGAACCATATGTGGTTTAAAGCAAGCTTCTCGAAAGATGGAACATTCGTTTTGATGAGACAATCAAAGAGTTTGATTTTATCAAAAAAACGTAGATGAACCATGCATCTACAAAAGGGTTAGTGGGAGCGCGGTAACATTTCTTGTATTGTATTAAATTAGAGTTGACACACATAACAACATAGCAGACCCACTCATAAAGCTACTTTATGAAAGTCACTTTGATCGTCATAAAGACAAGATGGGTATTAGATACCAGAGTGATTGGCTTTAGTACAAGTGGGAGATTGAAAGGAATATGTCCTAAGTCCAATCATGTATAAGGATTTAGGAATAACTTTTATGTAATCTGTTTTGATTTCATTGATATTAATAAAGACTTGTTTTGTTTTTATTACGGGCTTTATCTATTTAAGTGTTTAAATAAGATATACCATAGTTTAGAGTAAAGCTTTTTATGGATTATGATGAGATCATAATAGTGAGACCTAAAAAGATGATAACTCTAAACTTAAATAGTTCCTGGTCATAGGATTACTAACTGGTAATTAATAATCCACAAAGATCGGTACATATTATGCTTGCTTCATTATGAAGGATGTCTGTTCTCATAGACATTTGTGTGGTGACACTATAGCTAGTATGTAGGTGCTTATTATAGAATAAGTTCACTGAACATGACTCGCCTAGCTGAACAACTGATGGAGTTCACTCACGTGTCAGCAGTTGTTCGCTTAGTGATAGTTGTACAAGTATCCTTAGACTTGAGGTCATCATAGTTATCTTGTGTACACTGAACTATGCTTTGGTTTAGTTCTTAGTCTCCAGAGACAATTATTAGGGCTCTTCTGGGTATAGGAATTTGTACACGAAGATAGTGTATGATCAATAAAGGATCTACCCCTTCCAGTGAAGGAAGCGAATCTTCAAGGCTGATTGATCCACTTATGCTAGTTCAGGAATCTCTGGCCAGAGTGAATGAAATTAGAAAGGAGTTTCTAATTTGCATAGAACTACGCATAGTAAATGGTAAGCAAGTGATTGAATTAGATAGGCTTGACACGAGATCCATGACTTGTATTTAATCGGGACATTGTAGGGTTGAAGGAGTTTATTGTACGGTAACTATTCACTGACAGGTTCTTGGTATTCTAAGCAGTGAATTCATATTATCCGGATAGTCACGATATGTTGAGAAGCATCACTCACGTTGTAGAATAAATGTGATTAATTAATTAATCATATTTAATAAATTAGAGAATTTATATAAATAATGATAAAATAGTTTTATTATTATTTATTTCTACTACCGGCTTAATATTGAACCTACAGGGTCACACCATAAAAAGAGAATGATTTAATGGTGGAGGAATTAATTAATAATGGCTAATAATTATTTATTTATGAAATAAATAATTAATTGGAAAATTTAATAATTGATTAAATGAGATTTAATTGATTATAAATTAATTAAGAAAAGTTCTTAATATTATTAATTAAAGGATTTAATTTTTGGAAATTAAATCAAGAGAGAGAATTATTTCTAAAGTGTTTAGAAAAAGGATTAATGATTAAAAGGTGTTTTAATTATTAATGAGAATAATAAATGGGATAATAATAATAATATTTATGGGAAAATTTCAGCTGAAAATTTTGCCTATAAATACACTATTATAGACCCTAATTTTATTTTAACCCACATAAAACCCAAAAAGTTTGGAAAACCCAATTCTCTCCACCTCCTTCCTCCTCCTTAACATCGTTTTCTTGGTGGATACCGGTGGAGTGCTTCACACTTGTATAATTAAATACTGCATTAATTGTACAAGCTGTGGGCTGCTAGGCCCAATAAAAAGATATATGATACTCAGACCAGAAAGGTTAAGCCTGATGGACCAGATCAGGCCTGATGGAATAAAAAAGGCCATTAAAAGCCCTGATTATTAATTAATTTCGTAATTAATTAATAAGGGACAAATCAGATGTTGAAAAGAGTCCCGATAAGGATATAAATCCTTGGAGAGTAGCCTCAAGGGGACCTAAAAGGATAAGGAATCAGTTTCCTACTATCTAGGACTCCAAAGTCCATTCTAATTATGAGACTTGCCCACCAAGTCTCCTATACCAAGTCCAATTCAAGGACTCCCAACATCTATATAAGGGGTCTCACCCCCACCAATCAGAACTACGTTTTTTGGCTTGATTCTCTAATTCACAGAGATACGTAGGCATCTCGTAAAGGCAGATTGAGTCACGAAACACGAGAGCAGCCATTAAAGGCCTTGAGCTCCCGAATCTTAGTATTAAATACAGCAAGTAATAACCTTAGTTTTTTATCCATAACATTTGGCGCCGTCTGTGGGAAAAGCAACAACAACCATGGCGAGAACACGGAGAACAATTGGAGCTCTAGAGGAAGGAACACCATCAGAGACAACCCAGATGATTTCATCAACCGTGGAGGTTCCTCCCCATTCAACTTATGCATCTACTCAGGGGGAAGCCCAGAAAGGGGCAACTCAACCTCAGCCACAAGGGACAACTCCCCCGACTATTCAAGGTACGAATCCTCAAGTTCAACAAGTACATATACCTGTGAATTCTCGACCCTTCGGGTATGAATATTCAACTGTTGTTACTACTAACCCCCCTTATGGGATGCCCCTTCGCCCTGAGGTTGGAGGAAGCAGATATGTTGGGCGAGGCGAAGCACGAGGGCAGTCACCCCCCCTATATACGAGGTTTGGGTCCTATTCCTGAGGATCGGGAATTTTCTGGTCCTTATACTGAGAGAGACTCCGAATCTTCGGATGATGAAGTGGCCCCGAGAAGGAGGCGTCCTGGAAAAGAGCCAATGGCCGATGGAAGGCAACGCCCCCAAAGCACCCCAGGGGCGAATCCCCAAGAAGTGCAGGAAAGGATCAGGGCTCATGAGGCTGAAATCCAAAGGCTGAGGCGTGATTTGGAGGCTCACCAGGCCACCAGACCCCAGATACCTCCTAGGGGGAGAAATCCTCCTCCTGTCATAGACCTGGATGGTCCGGTAAGAAGAAGGGCTGTTGTCCCAAGAACTGATCCAAGCAATTTCCTTCCCCTTGGAGATCCTGATGATCCAACTCCACCCTTCACAGAAGAGATAATGAATGCCCATATCTCAAGGAAATTCAAGATGCCCACTATCAAAGCCTATGATGACACGGGAGACCCCGCAAATCATGTTAGGACATTCTCTAATGCACTGCTGCTGCAACCCGTGAATGATTCTATAAAGTGTCGGGCCTTCCCTCAAACCCTGTTGGGTATGGCTCAAAGATGGTACAGTCGCCTGCCCCCAAATTCTATTGGAACGTTCAGAGAATTAAGTCAGACTTTTATTAAGCAATTCATCAGTGGAAGAGTCCATGAGAAAAGTTCAGCATCCCTTATGAGTCTTGTGCAGGGAGCTAAGGAATCCTTGAGAGATTACCTGCATCGTTTTACAGAGGAGGCTTTAAAAGTCCCGGACCTTGATGATAAGGTAGCCATGATAGCACTACAACAAGGAACCAGGGATGAGTTTTTCAAGATGTCCTTGGCCAAACGTCCCCCTGAAAACATGTTGCAACTCCAAGAGAGGGCAGGGAAGTATATCAAGGTGGAAGAAAGCATGAGGAAGACCGTAGTAAGTAATGAGCCCACTGGAGGCAAGAAGCGAAAAACTGATTTAGAATATATTACAAAGGACAAATATCCTAGAACTGAACAAAACCCTGATTCAACCCCCAAGAAGGGAGGACCTGGGCAAAAGTTCACTGAATACGCTAAGCTTAATGCTCCTAGAAGTCAGATTTTGATGGAGATTGAGAAAGACAGAGATGTTCGCTGGCCTAAGCCCTTGAAGGCCGATCCCGCCAAGCTAGATAAGAGCAAGTATTGCAGGTTTCACAAAGATGTTGGCCATGACACCGATGAGTGTAGGCAATTGAAAGATGAAATTGAGTTCCTCATTCGAAAAGGAAGATTGAACAAATACACTGGAGAAGGAGGGGATAGGAATAATAATGGAAGGAAGAACTTTGAGGATCGTAGGAGGGACCAAGACGATCAGGGGCGAAACCCCCAGCCTAGAGGACCAGTTATAAACACCATTTATGGAGGGCCGAGACCTCGAGGGCCTGTGATAAACACGATCTTTGGAGGTCCAACTGCTGCTGGATTATCCAAAAATTCCAGAAAGGCATATACTAGAGAGGTTATGCATATTGTTGGAGAAGCCCCGAAGAGGGCCAGGACAGAAGTAACATTGGCTTTTGATGATTCCGACCTAGAGGGTGTGAAGTTTCCCCATGACGACCCGCTGGTCATAACACCAATAATAGGAAATAGCCCGGTTAAGAGGGTCCTTATGGATAATGGTGCTTCTGTGGATATCTTGCTCCACGACACCTTTCTAAGGATGGGGTATAACGACTCCCAGTTAACACCAACCGACATGCCGATATATGGATTTGCTGGAGTAGAATGTCCTGTGGAAGGGATAATCAAATTGCCAACCACCATAGGTACGGAGCCAAGGCAAGCAACGCAGATGCTGGATTTCGTGGTGGTAAAGGTAGTTCAACTTATAATGCTATCATGGGGAGAACAGGGATACATGCCTTCAAGGCTGTCCCCTCTTCCTACCATTCAGTTATGAAGTTTCCCACCCGAAACGGGATTGGAGAAGAGAGAGGAGATCAAAAAATGGCTAGAAGCTGTTATGTGGCCTCTTTGAGGGCAGATGGAGTCGGGGGGCAGGTTCTTCCTATTGAAGATATGGATGTTCGAGAAAATGATGAGAATAGAGGAAGGCCAGCAGAAGAAATGGTTTCGGTTCCTTTAGACCCCGAGAATCCTGAGAGGACAACTTTCATTGGAGCCACATTAGAGGAGCCCCTTAGAGGGAAGTTAGTGAAATTTTTGCAAGAAAATGGTGATGTGTTTGCATGGTCAGCAGCTGATATGCCAGGCATAGACCCGGAGTTAATTACTCACAAGCTAAACGTAGATCCAAGCCGGAAGACAGTGAAACAAAAGAAAAGAAATTTTGCCCCGGAAAGACAAGAGGCTATAAAGCAGGAAGTGGAAAAGCTCTTAGAGGCTGGTTTCATTGAGGAGATTCAATTTCCGAAGTGGTTAGCAAACCCTGTAATGGTGAAGAAGGCTAATGGAAAGTGGAGGATGTGTATAGACTTCACCGATCTGAATGATGCATGCCCCAAAGACTGTTTTCCGCTGCCTAGAATTGATACTTTGATTGATGCCACCGCTGGACATGAGATGCTGAGTTTCATGGATGGGTTTAGCGGATACAACCAGATCAAAATGCATAAGGATGACATTCCAAAGGTATCATTTATCACTGACTTTGGTGTTTATTGTTATCTTGTTATGGCGTTTGGTCTCAAGAATGCAGGAGCCACCTATCAAAGGTTGGTGAATAGAATTTTTAAGGATCTTATTGGTAAGACTATGGAAGTCTATGTTGATGACATGTTAGTCAAGAGTCTAGTAAAGACTGATCATATAGCCCATTTAAGGGAAGATTTTGAGGTCCTGAGGTACCACAAGATGATGTTGAATCCGACGAAGTGTGCTTTCGGAGTTGGATCTGGAAAATTCTTGGGACTGATGGTCTCAAAGAGGGGAATTGAGGCTAACCCGGATAAGATAAAGGTGATTCTGGACATGGAACCACCAAAAACTGTTAAGGATGTTCAGAAGCTTACAGGAAGGGTTGCTGCGCTAGGACGATC